>NW_014577113.1:228456-260839 GCF_000485595.1 Priapulus caudatus | reverse complement strand
AGTTGCGCAGCCTGTCTGCACATTAAACTTGCTGTAGCCAATCAGCGCAGCCGGCCCTGCCGCCTTCTTCAATAGTAGCATTCGAAGGATCGTGTTTTGCAAGGATATTTGAGGAATTTCTGTGATTTGAGCGCATTCTGGTGGGCTGATTGTCAAAAATGGCGAGTGTAGCTTGTTGAGCAGTCTTCCGCGATTCCAACGATAGTTGGAAAGTGGCGTCACCTGCAGGAACACTGGAACTGTAACTGATTGAAAACAGTGAGTTGTGGTCCGTGCGGCGGCGAGTTAGGCACCATGTTGTAATATATAGTCAATAGATGCGTGTGTGCTGTAGCTGCAGGTGCGGACTTGTTCTTGCTGCCAGTGTGCCTACTCCCTAACCCTAACCATATCAAATAGTCACCTCGGGTACATATTATACGCCATTATACGACAACGACCCTTCGTGGCGTGCATTAGTATTGTTGCCGATAACTTTCTGTAAATGCCGTTCCAAGTTATATGTGTTCTTTGTGTACAGCGGCGTGCGTGCGGTGTAGTCGTGTTCTTGATCTTGATCTTGATTGTGTACTGCGTCGACCGCGTATACGCGTATTATGACGCAGGTGGTGGGGCATGGTGAAATTAGGCGCTCCCGGCTGCGACCTCGACACAGATGGCGTCGATTACGGTCTGTGTGGAGGCATTCCAGTCCACGATGGTCTGTGGAAAGAATAAGTTCTTGAATTCCTTTGTTGAGGTTCTAATGACTGCGAGTTTGTTGTCGTTTTTGCTCCTTGTTCGCGACCCATCCTGATGTACTGGACTTTGGGGATCGCGGTACTTCCAGAGAGAATTTTGTTGAGAAGGTTGCGTTGCTTCTGTTTACGGCGTAGTTGAAGATTCGGCCAAGTAAGTGATTGTAAGTGTAACATTGCAGTTACGCTGTTGGTTCTGCCATAATCGTTGCAGACGAATCTAGCTGCGCGGCGTTGGATCATTTCAATTTTTTCCATGTCTTTTTTTAAATGTGGGCCCCAGACTGTACAGCCATACTCTAGCTTAGACCGAATGAGAGATTTGTATGCTGTGGCTTTCAGCGTTTTGGGCGCGTATTTCAGATTACTTTTGACGAAGCCAAGGGTGCTGTTGGCTTTCGCACATAAACTATTGATATGTTTGTCCCACTTCAGGGTGTTAGAGAGAATTATGCCGAGATACATAGTTGACTCAACCTCCTTGAGGAATTTTCCATCTATTTCGTAGAAGTACGATAGCGTCTTTTTCTTCCGTGTAACACTTCTGGGCGTTAAATCGCATCCCCCAGGTCTCGGTCCAGGATTGAAGGATGGACAAGTCTTGCTGCAGCATGACCGTGCTGATCCTTGATGGAGTTGATCACCCTATATAGGAGACAATCGTCGGCAAACAATCACACTTTGCTGGTTACAGTGGCTGGTAGATCATTGATGTGTAGAAGGAACAGTAAAGGGCCAAGGACAGTTCCCTGTGGAACACCCGAGTCCACTGAAACACAATTGGAGTGTTCTCCTTCCACGACCACTTGTTGTGATCAATGACAGAGAAATTCCTGGATCCATTTGAGTGTGGTTTCTGATGCCGTAGTGGCTTAGCTTCTTCAGCAACCTCTGATGGGGCACCGTGTAGAATGCCTTGATGAAGTCCAGAACGGCTATATCGATCTGTGCATTGTTATCGTGTTGTTGTAGGAGATCATGTGCGGTAGTAAATAGCTGGG
The DNA here is from genome assembly GCF_000485595.1 of Priapulus caudatus. Classification (NCBI taxonomy): domain Eukaryota; kingdom Metazoa; phylum Priapulida; class Priapulimorpha; order Priapulimorphida; family Priapulidae; genus Priapulus; species Priapulus caudatus. The sequence continues at coordinate 259,101 of NW_014577113.1, read as the reverse complement.
TCTCACAGGAATGTTCTCGTCGAAAGCCATGTTGAACATTGGTCAGGATGTTGTGGGTTTCAAAGTGTGACAGTATATGACGATAAATTACATGTTCCAGAAGTTTACTGCAGACACATGTGAGAGACACTGGGCGGTAGTTTTCACATGCGTGCCTGTCTCCTTTCGTGTATACTGGAGTAACGAAAGCCTTTTTTCTGTGGGAGGGTAGTTGACCATCATCAAGGGATTGTTGGAAAATCGCACTCACTATTGGTGCTATCTCGTGAGCTGTTTCTTTCAGGATGCGGTTGGGGATGGTATCCGGACCGCAGGCTTTGTTTGGGTTGATTCTACTGAGAAGCGTTTTCACGCCAGCTTCATCTATGGTGATATCGCCAATAGATGGTTTCGGTTCACCTTGAATGTCAGGAATGTTACTGGTGTTTTCTTGGGTGAACACAGACTTGAACTGGTCGTTCAGGAGTTGAGTGTTGGTTTTAGAATCTGCATAAAGTTTTCCACTCTGCCGAAGAGGGGATATTCCAATATTGTCTGCTTTTTGAGATTTAATGTATCTCCAAAATGTTCTTGGGTTATTCTCTTTGAGACTGAGATTGAGGATTTGGTTCAGATATACCCGATGTGATTGGTGTATTAATTTCTGAACGAGTTTCTTCTGTGTTTTATACCGGAGTGTGTTGTCCGCACTGCGGTTTTGATGTATTTTGTGAAACAGATGGTGCTTTTTCTTGATTGCTCCATTCACCCATGGTAGCTTATTGTTCCATTTTATCACTTTATGTGGGATGAAATTCTGGATTATGCTAAGCATACGGTTACCGTCTTTGAATTTGGTCCAGTTTTCATTGACCGAACGGTGGTGGAACAGATCGGGCTCGAGGACTGCCTGCTGCAGTTTTTCTGCTTCTGCTCTGATTTTGTCCCAGTCTGCCTTGATGTACTGTGGTACTGATCGTCGCTTGGTTTTCACGTACAAGGGTTTTATGTCGCAGTCGGTGATAACCATGTGGTGGTCTCCGACCCATGGTGCAGGTTGGACTTTCTTTACAAGTGACGGGTTATTTGTAAAGAAAAGATCAAGGTTACTGTTTTCTCTCGTCTGTTCAAACTGTAGTTGTGAGAGCGAGTGCTGGTCTTGGATATCAAGTAATTTCTGGCATACTCCGGGCTTGCGAGCACCAGATTCTACAGAGTTTGTATGCCAGTCGATGTCGCCAGTGTTGAATTCACTACCTAGGTGAATAGTTTTAACCTGGCATCTGGCAGGCAGTTTGTTTAGAGAGGTGGTTGTTCTTCCAACTGGTCGGCGTTTCCATCTGGTGGCCTGTAAAAGCTGCCTATGACAAGGGACTTAGCTCCTTCAAGAGTTACTCTGACCCAAATGAGTTCGGCGTCTGAATCGGCTTCTGTAAGCTGTTTACTCACAAAGCAGGACTTAATTGCGATAAAGACTCCGCCTCCGTGGAGTGTTCTGCCTATTCTGTACACCTTATAATCTGGGGGGAACTTTTCTGCCGTGTGAATTGTGCTGTAGAGTTTTGATTCACAACCCAAGATAGCATCTGGTTTGACGTAATCAACTGCGACAGCAAGCTGGGCTTTTTTTGCTTTTAATACCCTCACAATTAACTACCATAGTACTCCAGTTGTTGCCATTTTTACTAAGGGTATCACTAGAGGGGTGAATACCGTGATCATCATTAGATGTACTATTATATCGGTCTAGATCTAGGCGTACCAATAGGACTGGAGGGTTGCTCAGATCGTGGCGAACTAGACAAGATTGGGTTGAAACTAAGATCTGCTGAAGCCACAGAAATGTTTGCATCGGTAGCAGATCTAAGAACACTGAAGCGGTTATGTAGGTCAAGTTCATAATAATGAAATGTAAATGATGCGACATTTTGGTTGTCGCACTTGGCACAAATCCAAGAACCGTCCGATTTCTCCAAGCTACGTATGTGGGATGAGCAGTAACTTAAGCACGTGTTGTGGTACCAAATATGAAATATCACACTGATCACAGCAAATCGCATGCTGCGACCAAGTGACTGCGCGCTCGCAGTACCTGCAAGGGAATATTGAGACGTTCTTGGGTCCTGGGTTTAATTCAACGTTGCCTGTTACCAAGAGAAGTGCTACAAATTACAATTAAAACGGCCAGCTGCTTAGCGTGTTTAGGATTAAACTTTCCTCTGAAAGGGGTTAGGCCCCGAGAGTGTTTCCTTGAAACACAGACTGCTGCGATAGGTGTTTGACTGATGATGGAGTTTGTGATAACTCCAGGCTTCAAGGTTGCTGACTCGTAGCTCTGGAAGACGAGAAGCAGACTTTTAGCTTCTGGCTAGGACAATATAGTTAGCAGTAGGATTGTTAGTTTCAATATATACATGAGGGTTCACCAAGAGTTCAGACAATACTTCAGTTAAGATTAATTCATATGCGGGAACGGTTCTAAATGTAAGCAAACAAGATGGCTGTTCTTGGAGCTGGGATTTCGTATCTCAAAGTTGAAGAACGGTACAAAGCTCATAAAATGTGCGTCCGGTAGGCCTTGACTGTGGTTAAGATTGTTTAGTTATAGGTGTTTCAACTTTGTACTTATGTGCAGATAGACGCCACAACGAAGTAATTACTAAATTAATTTACTGAGTAATATTATACTTGGTAGTAGTGCTAGACTTCGTCCCGGCAGCCGCCCCGGTAACACGCAAGAGACGAGATAGTAGGCTGTGTTAGTAGTTATAGCGAATATATAACACTCGCACTGTGCTGAATTTGGAAAGCCCACCAACTTATACGTCCAAGTGTAAACAAAGAGCAAGTGTAAGTTCCGGCAGGAAAATTCTAAAAATAAAATGGCTGCCGCCTGCCGGTAGTTTTGTAAACCCAGCTATAGTTTTGTAGTACACAGCACTCTACAAGGAACTAATTATTAGCTGTATAGCAATTATTTTACCAAGCGATGAGATACGTAGTTATATTTGTTAGTAGAGAGTTATTTAATGAAACTATTTCAACTAATCCTGACACGTCATGCCACGACCACAACGGAAACGTGTTTAAGTCGTGTGTTGCAGAGGAGCATTTGAAGGGCATTTACAGGAGGTTATTGCAGGCAGTTAATTTCTCAGTTCTTCCGCTCGTTCATGGTCTGGTTTGTCACAGAATATATGTACATATACTTAATGGACCGAGAGCGCACGCTACACTCGAGATGGCACCGATTTTTGTCACAAATAACCTGGTGACCTGTGACGTCACACAACCCCTTAGCTAATTACAAACTCGCTTATTGTTAGTGGTCTGTTGACATGCATAGAGTACTGCTAACAGAGATTAGGAATATTTGTATGCATGTCAAAACTCTAATTTGAGTTGGTGGTCGGGCAAGACACGTGGCCAATAATTGAAATATAACAAGAACAGTCAAAAACAAAACAAGAATGCAGTTAGTACTAAGTAGTTAAGAAAATTATCTAAAGTGAACAAAACAAACTACATGCAAGAGTGGGGATCTAACATTTCATAAAATGGCTCTTGGTAAAAACTTAAAAGGGTCACCTGCCACTCTGAAGTGACTTAAGATGACTTGTTGAACTCAACAACTGACTTGAGTTGACTTGAGCAAAATGTTTGACTTGACTTGACTTGGGCAAATAAGTAAATGACTGACTTGACTTGTGACTCGACCACTGTTGACTGGACTTGACTTGTGACTTGACCCGAGGGTGACTCGTTACAACACTGCGTATATCTGACATCCAAGATTGGCCAAAGGGTTCGCCCATTCTACCCTGGGTTGTCTTAGAGCTGAGTGGCAGGGGTAGGAAGTACATGAACCCAAAATGCCATGCCCCATGTAAACAGGCAGTGGTTCCACTTCACAAAACTGAAGAGCATATTCCACAGGATTTTAATGCTTTCTCTGCATAGGCTATGTTCCACCTAAGTCCAAGCGTAATAATTCGAACAAATGAACACTGGGTTTGGCACAGATACAAATATGGGGGCGCATGGTCTTATTTGTGCGCTGCTGGTGTTCAACAAAGCGAGTGTTGTCTGAATCTAGTGCTCACAGTTTCCCATCTCTGTCTTTCTGTGATATTGTGCAGAGTGGTTTGCAACTTTGCATATGATGATATTGCTTGTTGTAGAGGAGGATTTTTTTCTTTAAATTAACTAATGATGATGCATGCTGGTTACCAGTTGCAATTTACCCTACAAGCTGCTGTACGTGTGGTGCTGAGGTTTACTGCTTGTTGTTGGGTGGTGCTGGTTGTGTGTTCTTAAATAGCATGATGTATCAACCTTAACCTTAACTGATGCAGGGAATTTAACGAGCGAGTTAAATTGTATAATGATAAGATATGGACATGTCAATGCACCGGGCGCGTCAATCTGACACACAAACAAGCGATGGAGTCAGAGGCTGCTGCAAGACTTGTGCTTAAGGAGAGCTTCTCACCCGTGTTCGAAAAGCCTGTATTAGAGCTGTCACATCACAGTAAGTTGCCGTTATTATAGTCGATGTTATAATAATAACACTTCTGTCAAAGGGGATTTAGCCTGCAGATTTTGTTTGTACTGAATTTTGCCCACTACCTGTGTGAATGACTTCTGTATTGACTCCTTCTTACTACACAAAAATAAGAATGCTATTTTCAAATGGCTTCTTTCAGCTGCATATGACTATTAGTTGATCTATATCTGATCATATGTCACCTCTGGTTATATTGGTAAAATTTGGACAAATATCCATGTGTATCTAAGTTTATAATTACAACTATTGTATGCGATTGGGTGAATATCGCGTTGTCGTTTTTTAGGCACGTCCTCATTAGATACACTCGTTGACACATGCAGTGACGCACTCTATGCGTTATTTGTCGTCGGTGAGGAAGTGTCTTTCAAAGTCCAAATGACGGAAGCAGTGTAAGTGCTAAATCATTGTTTTCAAGAAGAGGCTATAGCTCGGATTATTGGGAATTATGTTACATGGTTGGTTAGTCTTCTACTAGAGGTGTAACGATACACTAGGGTCACGGTGCGATACGATATGGTACAGTACGATACTACGGACAGAAAGAGACATTGTAAATTGCATGCCATGGTAAATATTTAATACAAACAACATTCAGCTACTTTATATATCAGGGTTTCATCTACATAGGAGGCACTACGGCGCACCGCCGTTGTCAAATTTAACAACGCCGCTGTGAAAATGTTCCTGTATTTACCCGCTGTTGTCAAAATAGTGTCAACCCAAAAATAAATAGATCACCACGTGCTTCTGACTATAATACATGGAAAATTGTATTATGAAATTCACAGCAACGTTTCTTTTTGCGTGCCGGCACACTCGTCTGTCATTCCCGATTACAGCTTTTTCCCCGATTCTGGGAAAGTTTTACTGTCGTTCCCTCATATCAGCGGTGCCCACCCCTACATATACAGCAATAAACATGCCCACGCGACTAACAATCAGTGCATGCGCCCTCTCCCCCCCCCCCCGTACTTCAATCAATGCTGCCGCAGCCACGATGTGCACTGCCACAGACGTGGGTAACGGGTGCCGCGTTTAGCTCAGCGCCGAATGTGCACCGTGTGCGGGCTGGTTTGCGTGCGCATTCGGCGCGTGCGTTTATTCAGTACATATATTCTGTTAGCATTCGAAGAAAAGAAGACAAAATTAAATTTTAAGATATAAAAACTTTAATTCTGAAGTGTTACATACAGTTTTTTTTCTTTTGCATGAATGTGTAGGGCATGCAGGAGTGCACGAGAATGGGTCCAGACGCGTGAGACTTGGTAGGTCTGCTAACAGAGTAAGATTTAAACTAAAAGGTGAAATTTTATTTTCAGCGTGCCTCAAATGCAGTCTAAGACATTAAAAAAATTAAAATTTTGCTAGGTGAGACCCCCAGAACCCCCACTACCTCTCTCCCCCCGCGTCTGCCTGCAGAATCCACATTCGTGCCTATTCATTTCATGACTGTATTTCTATTTAATGTGAATACTTGTATCATTTCATATTCATAGTTTATTTGTTCCTTTTGACAACTTGAAAAAGAGATTCAAGAGTCTCATACAATGTGTTTAGAATAGCTTAGAATGCACTAAATTGCACCATTTTTTCCAAAATTTCTTGGGGAAGCATGCCCCCAGACCCCGCTAGCTGGGCGAGCTTCTGCGGTGCTCGCTTTGCTATGTCCTCGAGACCCACAAACACGCCTTTGAATCCGTTATATGCATGTTTTTTCCCCAAACCGGCCATTACCTCCATTGTCTAATTTTCCCCCAGAAGAAACCCTGTATATATATATATAATATATATACAGGGTTCTCCAAGAGCACTTATAGCCTGGTGGCCCACCAGGCTATCGTCGAGCCCCGCCATCCTAAAATCCACCCGCCACTCTAAATATCATAGCCCCCGGACCCCCCTAGCACGCAAACCGCCTTCGGCGATTTGCAACTAGGACCGTAAAGGCAGCACCTGCCATGCTATAATGAAAAAGCTTGGAAAACCCTGATATATATATACCAAAACCATGGGAGAGAGGTAGAGGGGTGTTCTGTGAGTCTCCCCCATGGTTTTGGTGGGTACCAGCAAAATTTAAAAAATTTGAATGTCTTAGACTGCATTTGAGGCACCCCGAAAATAAAATTGCACCTTTAGTTTATATCTTACTCTGTTAGCAGACCTACCAAGTCTCACGCTCCGCATTTCGCGGGAGACTGACGCGTCTGGACCCTTTCTCCCGCATGTCCTATGCATTCTCACGCAAAAGAAAAAAAGAAGAAAAAAAGCAGCCCGCGACACCCCTGTTACCCACGTCCGTGGCTGTGCACATCGTGGCTCGTGCTTGCTGGCTGGGGCGGCATTCATTGAAGTACGGAAGGGGGGGGCGAATGCACTGATTGTTACAGTCGTGTGGGCATGCTTATTGCTGTATTATGTAGGGGTGGGCACCGCTGGTATGAGGGAGCGACAGCAAAACTTTCCCGGAATCGAAGAAAAAGCTGCAATCGGGAATGACACGGGAGTGTGCCGGCACGCAAAAAAGAAACGTTGCTGTGAATTTCATTACAATTTTCCATGTATATAGTCATATGGTAATCTATTTGTTTTTGGATTGACACTATTTTGACAACGGCGGGTAAATACAGGGACATTTTCACAACGGCGTTGTTAAATTTGACAACGGCGGTGTGCCGCAGTGCCTCCTATGTAGAAGAAACCCTGATATATCTATGGCTGAAACACACCAAGACGTTCTGGGTGCTCTTGACTGATCTGTAATCCACAGACCTGGTTACATGCGCCATACACAGTGTTACAGTACGTGCGCATAAATGACACGCACCAGTCAATCAGCTCTCTTGATTGTTTTGTGGTTACAATTTTGGTGGCAATACAAGCGCATCACATATCAAGATTTCTACGACATCCATGGATTTTTACGTGATTCTGAGAGGGAGTTCATATAATAAAAGAAAGAATTCAATTTAAAAGGAATTACATGTGCTTTATTTAAAAAATAGTTTAGCTTGCCTTATTCACAGCTTCACATTTAACGTCTGTATCGCATGTATCGCGGTATGGACGCCGATGTATTGGTGAATCGTTACACCTCTATCTTCTACTAAAGCCTAGGACACACTGCGCGATTTTCTACGCTGGCCGCTTGCGATCGATAAATACGGTGCCGGGTCCGTGCGGTGTGTCCGGTCTCACGGCAGCGTATTTCGCTCGCGATCGCATACGCCCGGCGCATCGCTCGTATTCCACATGTTGAATATTTCCGCCCGGTTTTTCGACCCGGCACCGTATTTATCGATCGGCAGATCGCAAGCGGCCAGCGTAGAAAATCGCACAGTGTGTCCTAGGCTTAATAGACATTTAACTTTTCAATATGATACTTTGGCCATAATAAAAATATTGTTTGTTTGCCCTCACCCGACCGACCTGCCAAAAAGGGGCCGACTCAAAAAAAATTTGATTTGTTTTTTTTACAAATTGTAGCAGTGTACATTATATAAATCTAAATCTGTAGGCAATACATTATATGTACCAAGCAAAACAAACATTAAACATAAAAGGTATCACCACACAAGCACACCCGAGCGTGTAGACACCATGCTGAATTTGTAAAAAGGCTCCTTAAAAAAAGCCTACTTACCTACCCAAACTTTCCAGCCTGGGTCGGGTGAATAGTTTGGGTAGGTAGGTAGGCTTCTTCTTTTTTTTGAGGGGGTCTTTTTACAAATTCAGCATGGTGTCTACATGCTCGGGTGTGCTTGTGTGGAGATACGTTTTATGTTGAATGTTTGTTTTGCTTGGTACATATAATGTATTGCTTACAGATTTATATAATGTACAGTGATACCAGTGTTCGAAATAAGGGGAAAAAAATTGCTTGTCCAAGATATTTTTACGTGTCCTGCAAAATTTTTGCTTGTCCTGGTCAATAACATAGAAATATAGTAAATGTGGTATAGTTATACATTTAATCAAATGAAATTTTAGACCCAATATCGTACTTTGTAATTTTAATACAGTTCACTAACAGTTCAAATTAAACCGGAAGTGACGAATTTCGTCGGGTTGTATCTAAAAGGCGAATCGAAAATTTACGAAATGGACTGCAAAAATGGCGGCGGCCAGCGATGGTAGAAAATGATAAAAAATTACTATAAAAAGCTGCTTGTCCAGTGGACAAGCTACTGGACAGGTCTACTTGTCCTCCGTGGAAATGGACAGGCGGACAAACGGATAGCCCTTATTTTGAACACTGGATACAATTTGTAAAAAAAAAAAGAATGGGAAAGATCAATAACATTTTTCGAGTCATCCACTTTTTGGCGGGTCGGTCGGGTGAGGGCAAACAAACAATATTTTTATTATGGCCTAAATTGTTTGCAGAATTCAAGGCAGGATTGTACAGGCATTACCAAACAGAGGAGGGACAGCATCACAAAAGGTAGCTTTTAAGTCTTTCTGGTTAATGATTAAGTCACGCTTCATACAACTTATATAGTTTATGTTAATCCACTACAGGGTTCTCCCCAGGATGAAATTGAAACAGGGGGGGAAGGGAGGGGAAACTAGGGGGGTGTGTTTTTTTACCGTACCACTAATTAATGCGTAAAATCGCCACCACACCATAGACGGTATTTGGGGTTCTTGTATATATAAGATAGCCGAGTCTGTGTACAGTTAGTGTTGGGTTCGGGACAGGTTAACTGCTTGTACTTGTGTATGGTCTGCAGTGCATGCGTCGTACGGTAAAAATACACGCGTCGGTGGTCCTGGTCGAATGGGAATTCTTGACGATTGATTCCCGCGCTGCCAAACTTTTATTGTGGTGGAATTTAATCGGGGCGGAGGTAATTTAAACGGGGCGCAACGATTGAAACAGGGGGCAGTTTTCCCAAACGGGGCGCGTGCGCCCCGTTTGCGCAACGTAGGGAGAACCCTGCACTATAACCCGTATCGCAAAGGTAATAGAGAACCAATCAGTAATAAGCTGCTGCTTGCTAAGTCACCAAAATGCAAATCATCTACAGCATACAAGTTACACCAAATGACTTGCATTTTCAGTTGTCTAATGAGTAATGACCCATTTGTAAGTTCAAAATGTGTGTCTTGTGTGGGTAATTGCTAAGCTGGTAATTTGGTAAAATTACTGAATTATTGGCAATTCAATGTTTAATGTTTAATGCACTGGTTTTGCCTTACCTGCTGATAAATAACCTACTTTTAGACACAGTACACACACCAGATGCACCAGATGGATACACTGGCATAAGAATATATGAAGGAACTGTTAACCTATGTTCAGGGCTTCGGTTTCATAGTTGTGGCATGCAGAGTAACGATTTACAGTTGACTTTACATAAGGTTTACAAGATGTCATAAATTTGGCTAGAAATGAATTTCATTCAATTAGCCAAATGATTACGTTTTCCACCTATCTAGGACACTAAAATTTGAACACTGAATCAACAATAGATTCCTTTATGGATCATTCGATAAATTATGTAGAAACATTTAAAAGTTAACTGTTACTAATACTCACGTTTGTCTTTTATTTCACATTTTTATAATGTATTTGTTTTAGTCTGCTGAAAATGGAAGCAATAGTAGTTCCCCAGCAAGTGACAAGGAAAACTCTGACCATACATATGGCAAATCTTCTTTGAACAGTCCATCCAAAAAGGGAGCAGCTAAGGTTTGTTTATTCTGGGCATTTAGATGTCTAGAAAATTAAAAGTAGAGCATATAAATGATGTATATAATATATACAGTTAAACCTCGATTATCTGAACGAGACAGGCGGGGAGTATTTTGTTCGGATAACTGATGGTCTAGTGGCTTATTAAATATTCACAGGACCTTGAGATCTTGTTCGGATAATGGATGTTCGGAAAACCGAGGTTTGACTGTAATGCAGCTGGTGTTTGGGAAAATATGACATTCTAGTGGCCGCGTCCACATTTTGTTGTATAGTATGGTCCATTGATTTATCTTGATGTTTATTTTTATTTTCTAATTTGATCAAGGATTATTTTGTGGCACCAATCACTACTCATAATATCTTAACAGGAAGTATATATATTTGAATAATCAAATTTGGAAGAATGTTTCATTTTGTCACATTGGTCTTAAACGTGTTCCATAGATCTTATAAAAGGATTCAGGAGATTTTCTAGGTTGATACGAAATGCTGAGTGTACAGCGGTTGGTCTGCACTAATGTGTAATATTCACTCGTCTTCTGCAGCTATTGATGGCGTACCATTACAATGTACAGCTGAGGGACAAGATAATCAGTGGTGTGCCAGCAAGTGAGCTCAGGTACACTTTCCACTGTGTGAAATACTATATTACCAGCTGATAATATAAATACAGGGTTCTCTCCAGTTATTTCAGAAGCCATGTCGAGCGATCGGGTATTTCTAATTGCTCTAGGGGGAACTCTGACATATGGTTAGCTAGTGGGCAATATGTCAATTCCAATTATGTAGAGTAGAATGCCAAATCTGTGAGCCACGATGCCTAATTAGTAATGTTTTTTTTCTCATGTCTGTAGTCGCATTGAAAAAGTTCCGAACAAGGATACAATACGGTTATTCATTCGTGCAAATGCCGTTCGATTTGGAACATCTGCCAAAGCCCCGTGGGTTGTGGAGGAAAAGCTTGTGAAGAAATATGGGATCCCAGGCAAATTTGCTGATTTTCTCGTCTCTCCATCCAAGGTACTTCAAGACAAAGAGATTAATTATGTCGGATGTATTCGTACAAGTGGTTGTAGTTTTCATCCAGCTGGCTTGTATTAGTCAGTGGTAATCCAGTATAATTTATGATAATAATAGTGTGTTAATGATCATGTGTGTTTAATAAACTCTTTATCACCGTAGATGGCTGAACTCGGAGACAAGTCCGTAGCGTTATCGAAAGCTAAAGCTAATGCTAAGACCACTGACGGTAGCAAGAAGCAGCCAAAGAAGAGGCTAAACATGGGCAAGGGTGTGACAAAAACTCGAGTAAAGGCTAACAACAAGGCATCCTCACCTATCAAATATTCATCTATGAAAAAAGTATCAGTCAGTATCAACAGAGTGGCACTGGTTCCCAGAAAGTCGCCTGCAAAAAAATCTCAGACATCTGCAGGAAAATCTCCAGAGAAAACGGCAAAGAAGTTGGGAACACCTGTGAAAAGTCCTAAGAAAAATGAGAAATCCCCCTCTAAAAAATTGGTAAAGAAGGTCGCGTCTACTGTATCAAAAGCGAAAGCCAAGAACAAGAAAAAACCAGGGAAACAAGTGAAGGAAAAACAAAAAGAAAATGAGAGAAAGAGGAAGTCGGTGGCAAAGGGGAAAGCATCTCCTTCCAAGAAAAGTGCGACTGAGTCAACAAAGCTAAAATCTGCAGAACAAAAGGGCAAGAGTGGTTCTTCGTCAAAGGTGTCCATTAATTTTGTATCGGTTTGAGCTTAGCTAATGTGGAAACCTTGTGTGTGTTTTTAGCACAATTGTGGTAGCACAAGTTGAAATGGCTTCACCTATGCCAAACCGATTTCAGATATATGGTCAGAGGTGTTTTGTCAGTATTACATTAATTTTAAACACTCAACTTATATTATTATACTTTCTGAACAGCCAGAGCATATCCTACATTTTTAGCTCGCCTTGACATCGTCAAGATGAGCTATTGCCATGGGGTGTCGTCCGTCCGTCCGTCCGTCCGTCCATCAACATTTGGCTATGGTCCACGATAACTCAAGAACCGTTTGACCCACATGTTTCAAATTGCATACAGTTGTTACTCCTATGGGCGAGGTTTGAACGTCCTATTTTGGAGCACGCCAGTCGACATACTTTTTGGCAAAAATGGAAATGGCCATAAGTCAATTTAGGTTCAACGGATTTTGCTCATTTCTAGTATGTGAATGAATAAGGACTGGCCCCAAAACATATCACACAGGTTTTGATTTTTTTTTTAATTATGCAAATTAGGTAGATTTTGGCAGTTTCACTATGCATTTCAGTGTCTGCCGACGGTCAACGATAACTCAAGAACCGTTTGACCCACATGTTTCAAATTGAATACAGTTGTTACTCCTATGGGAGAGATTTGAACTTCCTATTTTGGAGCACGCCAGTCGACCTACTTTCGAGCCACGCCCACTTTTTGGCAAAAATGAAAATGGCCATCCAAATTCATTCGATTTTGTTAAATTTTGGTATGTGAATGTGTAAAACTAGCCCCAAAACAGTTGTTACTCTTATGGGAGAGATGACAACGTTCTATTATGTTTATTTCGTCTAACTGGTCAACAACTCTACAATCATACTTATATACGTGTAATATTGTGTTTTAGATTCTTCGTTACAGTAATTTGACTGGAATATTTTATTGTTTTTATTTGCGCGATATTCGAAAACCAAAATGGCGATCATTTAGGCGTAGCGCCATCTCTCGTCAAGATTTCAGACTTTCAGATCTGAAACATTTATTTTCACATCAAAACTTATGCATATATCATTATTAAGAGTATATAATGGGAGATATGCTATATAATGGGAGTTCTCCCATATATACTCTTGCTTTATATATCCCCCTCCCTCTTCTATCACACCCAAGGTGAGCTACAGTGTCATTGACATTTTCATTATGTATAAAATTTATATGTACATATCGGCAAATCAATCGTATTTATTCTTTTGAATGTACTGTGTTCTGTTATCGATGTTCATTAGGGAATGTAAGTACTTTCTGTTTTTCACTGCAACAGCCCTTATACGAACAATTACAGAAAATGAAGCAGATGACTTTACTGGACATGAAGATGAAACCTGGAAACAAGACACCGACATCTTCCCCCAGTAAGCCAGCTGCACCCCGCACACCTTCCATCGTCGTGAGGTGTGTATCGTTGCAGGGTATTCATATGAATGCAAAAGTCCAGTCCCCTCTAAGGATTGGCTCTGATTTCTGTTTGCACGATAGAGTACAGTTTTAATAAATGTTCATGCTAAACCCACGTTCTGAGTGCACCAATTGCACCACATTTTATTATTCTAATAAAGATATAATTATTGTGTAGGTTGAAGAGGGCAATGAAAGAAAGTAAGAATAAAGATGACAAGCAAAGTAAAGCAAAGGTCACCAAGTTACTGACGCAGTGCACTAAAGAACTCAAAGAAAATCAAGTGAGTAGTGACTCTGAGAGTCTTGGAGACATACGTGATAAATGATCTGATGCATAGTAGCCCTCTATACTGTTAAGAGATACTTGTAGTTGATTAGTATTGTTTTACAGAAAGTAACTGCGACAGGATAAAGATTTACTTTTTGCAAAGTAACGTGACAGAAAATGGTGGGGTTTCGATGTGCTGTGTGACGAATGTTACAGTATCAGGCTGCTATATAGATTTGTGCAGTTTGTAAACTTAAAACTAAATATGACACTTGTCAAAAACATGCATTAAAATTGGAAAAATTGCTGCGTAAAAAATGTATAATACATGACATACATAATTAATTCCATTTTAGATGAAAATTCTTCCGGAAGACATCCGCGCAAACATTCAGAGACAGATTAACATTCTTTCTTTGAGAGAGAGGCTCAAGAATATGTCACAGGAAGAAAAGCGGGATTACTTTAAAAGCAAACAGAAAGAAAAAAGAGACGAACGAAGGGAGTTGGATAAGGTATATTGTTGTAATATTGTATATATTATAATTTCCACATTTAAGGTAGATGTATTAAAATGTAAAGAAAGAAAGAATGTTAAACATTAGTGTGCAATATTATTTAATAATTTTATTATATTATGTTATATATTAAATTTTTCTACAGAAATTTGATGATAAGGAATTGGCGAATTTGGAGCCGCTACCCATGCCTAAGTTAGTGCAGACACCGGATGGTCTTCCTAATGATTTGTTTGGAGATGTTGCCATGGTTACTGAGTTTCTCAACTGCTATGCCGGACTGCTGATGCCAGATGACCCATATCCCATACATTCAGGTATTTTATTTGCAGTGTCTGACATTTGATCAAGGCAATTGCTAGTCAGTTATTTGCTAAATAATGGAAGATTGACTATGACAGGGGCGTAGCTACCATAACGCAGATACGCAGTTGCATACACATCATTTCAACAAGCATTTTTTTATTGGAGAGAGAGAGAGAGATAGAGTCAGTCAGTGACTGGATGTGCCAAAATACACCATTTTGCACCATTGTTTGAAAAAAATTTCAGGGGGTGGGGCATGCCCCTAGACCCCCCCTAGCACACGGCCACCTGTGGCGCCCCCGTATGTGCGTACACATCCAGTTTAACCTAGCTACGCCCCTGTATGAGTTATGGTTGAGTTTGCATATCATCTGTTAACTTTTGAATTGTTTTAAGTTAGGAGTGATTATTTGATTTTGGAATGTTTCTGTGTGTGAATTCTCTAGTGTTCATGAATAGCAGGTTTCATAATTAATGTAGCGTAGATAATGGTCAGCATTGTAAAGTATACACATTCTAATAGTTCCTAACCTAGCAGCTTTTAATGTACAACGTATGCAGTTAGCATTAAATATAGTAATTGTAATATTATATAAATTAATTATTTATTAATAATTAGTTATAGGTAATATAATATAATTTCTCGTCTATTTGTTTGTTATTAGTAATGTTAGTTCTATGAATGCTGTGCAACAAGATAACTAGTAGCAGCTGTAAATTATATTTGTTGATTCCCTTGAGAAATTGGACTTTATCATTCATATTATGGGAAATGGATGTGCTCTTTTGTAGATGCCCTGATGAAGGCACTTGTGGCGGGCCCGGAAGGTTTTGGCTATCTATCCCGTATCCTAGTCATCCTGCTGCAGACTCTACTCCAAGATCAGATTGCTGATGTATGTGTGATATATTCTGTTATCTTTTGATAATTGGTGAATTATTAACACAATTCCTATAGGAGGTTACTGTTACTTTAATAAAAAGAATCACAATATTTTATATGGAAGTTATGGTGGCAGGCTCGGTTAAATAGGTTGTTTGCAAAACTACAGTGTTGTATTCTTATGGATAGAAGGGCATTGTAGCAAAGATATTTGCATTTGTGAGATTCTGAGGTACAGTCGAAGTAATTGTAGTTAACATTACCATATCTGCCTCCACAGATATATTCTTGCTAGTGCAGTCAAGCTCGCCTAGTTTGGACGTGCTGTACGCCAAAGTGTTGACTTTACAGCACCCGGACACCATATTCAGCATTTGTTTTAGAACGTACTATTGCAACTGTCCAGAGTTGTGTCAATTACATTTTTCCTGGATTTAACCTATAGCAAAGATGTGTCATATCACCATCATGAGCACAAACATGCATGTAGCTGCAATAATAATTAATTAATAGAGTAATTAGTTAGAAAAACCACAGAAGCTGCTCGTTTGCAGCGTATTTGCAAGACCAGTACAATGCTACATTAAAGCGTGTTCCCCATGTACCTACTGGATTGCCCACATCAAGGAGCACAAGCTGGGTCCCTTACAGCCATTATAATTATAGGCTTCGCCTTTTCACGGGGCCCATCGGCCCAAGCCCGTAAACAGCCCCGTCTCCAGTGTCCACGGGGCTTTTTTTCCGGCCCTGTCAAATTTTGAAATTCCGAGAATCGAAAACGAATCGAGAAAGAACACCGATTGCTATAAATTCATATTATTATACCAACAGGGCCTAATCCAAGCCATTTTTCATACCGAATACCGGCGCCCAAATTACGACCCCTAGCAAAACGCCCAAATTACAAAATTCATAAAAAGCCCAAATTACAAAATTCATAAAACGCCCAAATTAGCAGTGCACTGATGCAGATCTCCATGTTTCTGTCGTTATGTAGGCACTGTTTTATAATAAAATGCTCATATAACATCTATAATCTATTATCTGAATAAAATGTGTCGACCAAACACCCAATTTAATGTGATAGATAATTATATATATATAATTTTTTACGCTCGCCATGGGTGCCCATATTAAGCAGCTAGGTTAGCCCCTCACCAAATAGTAGGGAATAAGCATAGTAACAATACATATAAATGTAACAAAGCTTTTATTAGGTAATTCATTAGTTTAACAAAATCAGCCCGCCCAGGAAAAAAATCAACCCCGTCGAGTAAATGACGGGGCCTTTTTTTAGGCCCGTGGTTTTCTCCGACGGCGAAGCCTGATAATTACCTGACCATCCCCCCAAAGACATGCTGGTGTGGACATACCGGTGTGCCCAACTCATGATTGCGTGGCAGTAATTTGAAATAAACATACATTAACAGACACTACTCTGCTGTAATTATATCAGGGTTACAAGGAGCTGAAGCTGGCCTTGTCGGAGATACCGCTAAACATGTGCACCGCGTCAGAGCTAGCACGGCTCTGTCTGCGTTGCCACAACAGCAATGATGATGCCAGCGACGACTCGGACGATACGGATGAGGAAACCGATGTGGTGAGTCCATTAAATTTATCACTGCCTAACTGCATGATGTATCGTACTATTCTGATGGCATAATGTACATGTACATACTACATAGTTGCTGTGTCTTGCTTCAGTTTGCTGGTAATCGTTGGTATAAATACTAATTTCACAATCGTGCCTTGTCAGGGTTTTGTGCGGGTTAAGTTTAGGCCTGACTTAGTTCCGAGCCATTTAAAATCAAAGTGGAGGTTAGCCCACAATTTTAAAGCATATAATTACCTTAATTTTACAATTTTTCACAATGGCAATTTTTACTTAAACTGGATCTTATTCAGTAATTTTACCAAGAGTGATAGTTTACAAACACGTCATTTTTCACATGATACATTATTAGGTAAACGACACGGTTACACAGATAAACCCCTGCTTGTAGTCAGATACAAGTCAGCTGCTCAACTTTGTGTTGTATCTTCCTGTTGGTGAGATGGTGCATATGGTGCACTGTTTAATTTCACAATGCATTGTATTGTAGTGACAGAACATGTTAGTTAATGCTGTGTTGTTGACAGATGCATGCATACATTCCTTGCTGCCATTTGTATGCAAAATATATTTAGGCACTGTTTTATTTTCGAAGTTGTGATTGATCAGGTGGTGTATATAATCTTTATTGTCAACTGCATTTGTGGTTAAATGCCTAACCGTTTCTATTGTGCCTGATCGCATGACTGCTACTGCATTCACAGTTGTATCTTCCGTGTTCTTCAGCCCCTACACATGGTGGAGTTACTAGAGGACAAAGAGTTCCACAGCCTAGAGGCAGAGCAGAAGCTGCAGCTTCTCGTGGCGCTCTGCAACCGCATCATGTCTTCTTACTCGGTCATCAACTACATGGAGGAGAAGCAGCAGGCCGCTCATGAGCTCTGGTGCGTTGGCCCTAGTGATGGGAATCGTTGGAATTTCATCGACGATCATCGGTTGCACCCAACCGATCGATGATCGAAGATAATCTGTTGAATGTTATTGATCGCAGCTACCAGATATTGAAATATATCGTGTATCATATAATAGTTTTTTTTTAACTACAATATTCTAAAAGCTATGTAACGGTATTATACTTGCTTATGTTTGGTGTAGGTTAGAAAAGTAACCTAACAAAACACACAAATAAAAATAAAGATCAATTTCATCAATGTCATTTTATTTTGCAAACATAACTGTTTGCTGACTAACTTGCTGGACATAACTAGTTGGACCCCTGGTGTATCGGCTCTCTAAGTGTGCGGACTGTGAACTTTTGCGTGTCTTGCTTTCCATACTATTTACGCAGACGTGATCTCTTATTTCGTGTTTTACACACATCAGATCTGACAGTCTGTTAGTACGGGATATGTCATGATGATAAGCATTCGTGAAGTGAGTGTTGTTGCTTTTGTTACTTGACAGGCAACAGAAATATACAGACAGGCTGGAGCAGAAACAAGAGCGCATTAAACTGAACCAGAAAAACATGGAGCAGGCTTCGAAGGAGGGAAATGTTCAGAACAGTGCAAACGGCACTTCTCCAACAGATGAACAGAAGGAAGCCAAAACTCCCGAGGAGGAGAGTGCGGACACCAAGAGCAAGGAGAAGCCAAACGGGAAAAAAGACAAAGTGGACAAAGGTGAGGATGCATGTGATGTCATGTGAAAGTGATATGTCCCTGAATCTTCACTGGGCCATTGCTGGAACTATCCTGCACTCCTTCGGTCTGTCTTGTGCCACAGCTTGTGCCTTGTCCAATGAAACCCTCATCTCGTTCAGCACAGGCACCAATGTCCATCAGCAGGTGTGCCCTGTGCGCTATCATGTGGGGGGGTTGAAATGACATGTCAATCTGTGCAGGTTCTTGACTGGATAATACTAAAATAGTGTTTAACAATCACTACATATCTAATTTGTCTATACGTGCGTCATCTCTGTGATTCATGCAGGATTGACGTTGAAGCACTTCTATGGGGCTAACGATGTGACCGAATTGAAGGAAGCTGCTAAAGACACCGAGGGGCCTGATGATAATCCCGAAGATTTGGCTTCAGTTGTGAGAAGGCGACGGGTGCTGGCACAGAACCAGAAGTTAGAGAAAGAGCGGCGAGAGATGGAGTTGAAGGAAAGGTTAGAGAGGTTTCAGTTAGAATGTGACTGTGTAACGACTGCTACTGCAACCTAGGGTGCTATTTTCAGGAACATCGTAGCTCTACAATTTAGGGCTAATATTACGACTCAAATGTTTAGAAAATAGCCCCCTGATTTCTAGTTAGCAATGTTGGAAAGGTTAAGTTTAGCTAAGCTGTAGCAGGGTGCGAAATTAACGCGAGTCCGGAGTCAAATACTCCTTGATTTGCTGTCGGACTCCCTGAGTTGACATATGCAGAAGTCCGTGTAACTCCCTGAAAATTCTGCTATACTAACTATTTCGTTCCAGAGCACGGCCTCGCAGAATGACCATATTTTTTTTAGCAAATGACCCAAGAAAATTGACAGACGTGCACCGCAAATGTCCTTTTTGTTAATATCTCGGGTACTACTATGTTGCGGACTCCCTCTTTTTGATGGTAGGGAGTCCGTTGGACTCGCTTGTTCCAAAGTTATTTTCTACTCCTTACTTTAGTTTAAGTGGTTGCTAATTTCTGATTGACATAGAGCATCTGCACACACTAAGGCGTGAGCATTATGGAATATCTTTACGGAAAAGTGACATGTTATGGACAGTTACGGACAATTCCGGAACAGCCTGTATAAATGCTCACGTGTGCAGTTTGCCAATAAGAAGATATATACCTTTTATAGTTTCCCCTGATTATCAGCAAGCTATGTGCAAGACTTGTGCAAGTTTTCAGATAAGGCATTGCTAGCAATGGGGAATAGTGTTATGGCTGCTATGCTGTTATTCATACAGTTAACATGCTTGAGCAATGCTATATGTACAGTAATCATCTTGCTAAAATCTGTTCTATACATGTTTTCTTTGTTTTTTCAGAGAAAAAGAGTATCAGGCTGATAAGAAAGAAAGGGCAAAAAAGAAAGCATTTGAGGTAGTGTACACACTATATATGCCTTGCTTATATCTTGCTTGTAGACATATTATTAATGCTTTAGTGATGGGATTTCTGCAATGCTAATTTGATGTGTCCTACTCTTATTTAGGATGTAACTGGCTTAGCAAAGCTGGTTATGAGAAGGAAACCGGTGGGAACAGATCGAAACCACAACCGCTACTGGATTTTCAACATGAGTTTGCCTGGTAAAACTAGAGCAGTATTTTAACTTGTTCTGATGAGTGCAAAAACTGTACTATGCATAGCTAGAGTTGCTATGTTCAAAGGCCACAGTGATTCTGTGTAGTCACTAGTGACTAAAATGCTGATGAACCGATCATAGGAGCTGAAACTAATAACCTATATTTGTGTTGAGAAAACCATTACTGTGGTGTATTGGAGATTTCAATATGCTCTTGTAGGTCTGTACATCGAGAAAGGTTGGGTGCAGGATTACATCAATTACACCATCAACAAAGAAGATAGACAAGAGGCAGATGAAGAGGATTCTGAGAATTTGGAATCAACTTCAAGTAAAGTCATTCCGATATACTCTGTGGAGACGAGGTGAATACAATGTATATAAGCTGTTAGTATGTTAACTTGCACATGTACCTGCCACCTGTCTATGAAGCCCACTTGGCATTTCCTTCTTTTAAAGTGACCTTTAAAAGTTGATTGAAAGTGATTACGTCACCGTAAATACTAAAAATAAAAAAAATATTTCCACTTTTTCACAAAATATAAGTAATTCTGTTCACTTTTTATGGTTAAATAGCTGCATTATACTTTTTATTTTACTATATTGTTT
The DNA here is from genome assembly GCF_000485595.1 of Priapulus caudatus. Classification (NCBI taxonomy): domain Eukaryota; kingdom Metazoa; phylum Priapulida; class Priapulimorpha; order Priapulimorphida; family Priapulidae; genus Priapulus; species Priapulus caudatus. The sequence continues at coordinate 238,221 of NW_014577113.1, read as the reverse complement.
GATGTGAACATACACTCGTGACGCATACATAGCCCATAGCAAGCAATTAATGTCAGGAACACTAATATCAAATCGTCCAGGTTTTTTGGATTTTTAACTAGTTGAGAAACAATCTTATCAGGTAAGAATTTGACGATACGTTTAGTCCCGTTAGTTCTTACTTTTAATGTAAAAAAAATGGCAACAAAAATTTTACAAATTTTACCATAGAAAATTTGTGACGTCGTCAATTGAAAGACTGATTGAAGACCTCATGTATAATATACGACATGTCGAGCTAGGTGGCGGCGATAGTTTGTGCATTGTTTCCTAATGCTCTGCATCTTCTCACAGCACTCCCGCGACCAGCCAGAACCTTTGGTTTGTGTACGACACCCAGAAGGAGATTGATGTGCTGATAGAACACCTGACAAACAAGGGTCTCCGTGAGTCGAAGCTGAAGAGAGATCTCACAAATAAATACGATGAGCTTATCAAAGTCATTAGTGTTGGAAAAAGGTAAGGTTCCCCTTCAAGGGAAAGGTATTAAAAGTATCATTTATAGATGGGTGTCTGGTCTATAAAGTGGTTTTCACTGCATAACTGTGACTCAAGGGAATGCCATAAGTGCCCTTTTTACAAGTTTACATTTCATAGACGTAAGGCTAACACAGGTCTGACAGGTACCTGACTGTATTGACTGCCAATAATCTCCAGAGTCGAATTTTGGGTGCTAGCAAACGTTTGGGGCCGCTGCAAATGCCAGCTGTTGCTTATATGCTATATTTGGATTGATAAGGTAGTATATATCCCATCTGGATGTGTTACTGTGTGGTGCTGCATCTGTCATTTGCATGTATGTATGTGTGTGAGCTAAAGTCATGGGCTGTGTGTGTGTGTGTGGGTGTGGGTGTGTGTGTGTGAGCAGAGGAGATTAACATTTTGTAGCCGTACGTTCAAAACGATGCGTTTCTGGTATGGTGCTGCATCCGCCATATGCCTTCCTGCCATCAGTGCTGTGTGCTCTCTTTATGCCAGCATGCGTGCTTGCACAGGCTTTGCTGTCTGAGTAAACCACGGGGCCTAAAAAAGGCCCCGTCATTATTCGACATGGCTGCTTTTTTTTAAACTGATGAATTATGTAATAAAAGCTTAGTTACTTTCCTATGTATTGTACTTTCGTTTTCGATTCTCGGAATCTCAAAATTTGATGGGGCCGGAAAAAAAGCCCCGTGGGCACCGGAGACGGGGCTGTTTATGGGGGTGGGGCCGATCGGCCCCCGTGAAAGGGTGAAGCCTGCTTGCACAGGTGTGAGGTAAACATTGCTGTCTACGCGTGCTCGTCATCAATGTTTGTGTGTGCAGGCAGCCGACGGTACTGCGGGACTCCGACGGAGACCGGGAGCTCCTGGAAGCATTCAGACAAGAGCTTCTAGAGACCGAGGTCAAGGTCAGCCAGGGCGGGCTTGGTGGCGTGCCGAACACCGAGAAGTGGGAGGAGGAACTCTGTGCCGCCACTTCGTTGAAAGACCTGGTCAGTTGGTGCAATACATAATTATGTGAACATTAGAGTGGCCGGGACGATTCTGGGCTTTCAGTTACAGTAATAAGCCAACTCCCCATTTCATAGCCAGGCATGAGGTTTCGGCTCTCAGACAGCCACCTGACATGCTGCGGTGATGTAGTTGGCCAGAACATAATTTGGAAAACGACGAGTATTTGACTTTCACTCAAAGGTTAAACATGCCAGGTGAACACTGCATCATTGTTGTCATGTGAAAACGGTTTGTAATCGCTTAAAAGATGGCCAAGCGATCATGGTAAAGATCATAATTTGAATAATGAGAATGTGTAAGTAGTGTTTGCTAGCTGAAATGTCCTTCGATACATCCATGTTTTTTTTAATGTGAAACTGGGTTATATTTGCAGTCTGTTAAACCAGGCAGAGTAAATCTGCAAAATAACAGAATTGGAGTAGCAGTAATGCTCGACATGGTTCGGGTGAAGTAGGTTTTCGCCGTTTTGTTAGGGTGCTTGCCTAATCAAGTGTCAGAAGTCGATTCTGCCGAAGTTTGTCACTTGGAAGTTCCAAAGCACGAAGTCGGAGAATTTAACCAAAGAGGAGCAGGATGAAGGGGAATTAAATGATTCTTTGGAAAAACAAAAAGGTATTTTTGCATCAAATGTTCATGTCACTCTCTGCATTTTAGTTTTATTATTGTATCACGATCATCATTATTAAAAAGAACGTTAATGACAATTTACTGTAACATTTCTACGAAGGGATATATTTGCATTTGCATACTGCAAGGTCGAATTTTATGATCAAACTAAAATCTGCCAATAGTGAGTGCAACTCCTCATCATATGTAGTATGCAATACAGAATTAACTATTCTAAGATTATGTATGCATTTATCATGGTACGATTTTTTTCTGCAGATGTAGAGATGAAGACCAATGGCAAGAATAGGTGGCAGGAGGAGGTCGAGAATTGTACCACGCTGTCCCGCCTCCACGTATTGCTCGGGATAGTAGATGCCTCAATCAAATGGGAGAAATCGGCAAAAAATGCAGTATGTGCACTCCCTGTTTCGTGCTTTTTTCCTCATTTGTAATTTGTAACGTATGACCACTTTACTAGCGATAGAAAAATGAAAACTCGCTGGTTAATTTTTCACAGAATTGAAAAAAAGACTGAACTGCCTTTCCTGTTTAAATCATTAAATAATCTCATACATTCATCAATGTTTCCTTGCATTTATAATTGCACTTGTATTAAGAGAAAAATGAAGATGGCCTACTTCTTTGGGCCAAAAAAATCTTGTATATGAATGCATCTATGATTATATAGTGGAAGTCAATGGGACAACCTGATTCCCGTTGCAGAGTTTTGTGTTACGAACGTCATTTTTGCAAACGGTGTAGTAATGTATGGGGTTTTGAGAGCTATGTTTTACCTCATGTAATGGTATGTTTCATAACCTGACAGTGATGAACTTGGATATTTATGTCAGACTTGGCAGTACTAATGCGTGAATAAGTATTGGCCGAGGTGTGATGTTGCTAATAAAAAATTAGCATAATCTTCTCTCTGAGTCAGGGTTTTCTGTGGAAAATTAATAATGCATTTAGGAAAAATTAGCTTGTTTTGAAAGGCATTGTAGCTGATGAGTAAACCACTAACTGATGAACGTCAAACATGTTTTCAGAATTGCAAGATCTGCCGCAAGAAGACCGATGCAACTGAGATTCTACTTTGTGATGAATGTAACCATGGCTACCATATCTACTGCCTCCGGCCTGCCCTAAGCAAGATACCCAAGGGCGACTGGCTCTGCCCAGCTTGCGTGGTAATAACATCTCAGCTTTCTGTGTAACATTGCTTATTGGCCAAAGATTAGTTTTGTTCTCCTTTCATTTTCAAAATATAAAAAAATTGAATTCTTAATGTAAGTACATGCATACAGCATATAGTTCAGTATTCTGAGCTGAGCTTTAAAGGTTGTTCATTATTAAATGTGTGGCTAGAGTTTTAAGTTTGTTTAATGTTGCGGGGTGGCAGCTTCGGCAAATATTGCACGCGGTGGATGAATCAGCAAGGTGGCCTGCCTCGCTTATCATATACCAGTGGAAACACTATGCTACACGAACGTGCAATATCAAGTACATTACACCATGCAGTCGAGCAATTGTAATAGCTTTGTGAGTCTTGATGCACTATGGTCTTCTCCCATGTTAGCCGATCTCGCAACGTGCCTGCTCACGACGTGTCATCAACTACAACGAGTCCAGCGGTACGCTCGATAACGACTCCAGTGAAGACGACAACGACAGTGACTACCAGGTGAGTGAGTTCCCGGGTGCGTTAGCCTAGTAGTAGTTATGCTGGTAGTTTCTCATTTGCAGGGTTCGACACTAACCCACGTCCGATCGACCTAGTCGGGTAAATGCTTGGTCCGGTCGAATACAACCAGAGTGCTAGTAGCCCGACTGGTCGTACTAGGGTGGTCGTGTTAGAATTGGTCATATATATTGCACTGAAAGGTCACCTCTGGCTAGACTGGTTCGTGGCCGCACTGTTTGTCGCAGAGCGTGTACATTGTCTAGCAGAGCGTGAGGCCGAATACCAGTCTACCCTTCGGCAAAAACAATAACGTGGCTTGCTGCCAGCCGCAGTAGAGGATCGATAAACCGTGCGCTCGTCTATGCCCGTAGTAGAATACGAATGCTGCACGTGAACTCGGCCCACGCGCGATTTAAAGCACGGGAAACAGCATCTATGAATTCATACGATGACACACTCTTATCTAAATAAAGTTTTTCATAACAATGGTATGGGTCTGGGCTAGTGAAAGTTAGGTCAGGGCTAGTGGTTTTCCTCAGTTACTAGCCCGATGGTCTAGTGAAAGTTAGGTCAGGGCTAGTGGTTTTCCTCAGTTACTAGCCCGATGGTCTAGTGAAATAAAAAGTTAATGTTGAACCCTGATTTGTGGAGCTTTTAAGTGACCAACGTGGTGTACCCTTATATAATTTCTTGTTGGACATAACCCCGCTGAACAAGCATGGTCAGGCAAACGTTTATGAACAGGGTTATCACAAAGTAATCACGTCACCTTCAACTCTACACGTGATGAGATAGTAGAAGATTTTAAAAACGATGCGACACGTATTTTAGTTATATTTGGATTTTTACTATGTTCCTCCACACTGATTCGAACGCTGGTGATTCCACTGACTGTGACTGTTTCAATAACTGTGTTTTGCCACCGTGGCATTTACTCTTGGGGTTTTGATGATTTATTGTGTTGTTCTGTATAGGATCACGATGACCATTGCCAGGAATGTGGTGAAGATGAGGGAGAGTTGGTGCCCTGCGCCACCTGTTCATCGGCTTATCACAAGGAGTGTCACGACCCCCCACTACGCAACACACCTAGGTACAGGTGGAGGTGTTCAGCCTGTGTCTCAGGCCAATCCAAGAGAAAATCTAAAGGTTTGTGTGGTTGCATTCGTATATGTGGGTGTTGGTGCAATTTAAGGTCTTAGTGATTCGATTTGCTGCTCAGACGAAGAAATTGTGCAAGTCTTTAACCATGCAACTATGATTTTCTTTACATTAAATCGTGATTGTATACCTAGTAGTGTGCTTACATGTGTATTAAGTTACGTGTAGTTGTATATAGGTATATGAATATAAATACTGTAACTATGAACACTACTGTAATTCCTTTTTTTGTGGACCATTTTGTGGATGTTGCTTGATACTGTCATTCATAGTTTGGTGTCCTATTTTTAAGCAGCCGCAAAGAGAAAAATGGCAGCGCAGAGGCGGACCGAAAAGGAAGATCAAACAAAAAAGAGTTCACGCACTTCCTCAGATTCAGTACCACTTAAGACTTCGATAGCCAAACTAGGTAAATTATGGTTACTGGAGTCAACACATCAGTAAGCATGCAGTCACTAATGAACCCAGTCAGTGTCAGCAAAACTATTTCCTAACAGTTAACTGTCCACTCAATGTAGTGCCTGTATCATGCTTCTGATCAGTAACTTCTTTCATGATACGAAAACAAATGGGTGTACAGTCTGTATTTGAATGATTAATTTTTTTCACAGAAACTTCCAGAAGAACAAAAGGACAAGGGAAAAGCATCGAGAAATCAGAAGAAGTGATTCCTGAATCTAGGGCATCTAGGTTAGAAAGAAGACGAAAGCTGTCTCTAGAAGATAAAGATGAGCTTCCTCAAACTAGGCAATCCCGGGCATTAAGAAGAAAGCAGTCGTCAGAAGATGAGGAGGAGGTTGAGCTTCCTCTATCAAGGCGATCTAGGTCATCTAGAGGACAAAAGCAATCACCAGCAGAAAATCTAGAGGAGGAGATAGCTATATCAAGAACCTCTAGAACGACAAGAGGAAGTAAGCTGTCTTTTGAGGATGGAAAAATTGATACTCCAAGCTCCAGCATCACAAAAGTAGCGTCAGACAAAGAAGATATGACGCCTAGAAAGATTTTGAGACCGAGAAAGGAGCAGGTGACAGAAGAGACGGGCCCCCATTCACCGAGGGGTAGGAGCAGTAGGTCTCTTAAAAAGAATGAAGTCGAAACAGAGGAGTCGGAGGATACTGCATCTACACCAGTGAGAAGTTCTACCGGCCAATCGACAGAGGTGAGTGCTAGTGGGTACATCCACAAAGTGACAATCCTTGCGCATGTGTGTGGTTGAGGAAATGTGGCGTGATTAAACCTAATATCGATTCATTGAGTAGTCCAAATCATTGTGAGAGCAGTCTATTCTTCGCAATGACATTAAAACAAATGCTGCTTCTGTTTACAGGGTACCACGTCGCGTAGTAGGAAGCGGCAGCGGTCTGATGCAGTGTGTAATGGCAATGCCAACAGTGAAGACCATGCACCTGCGGCAAAGCAGCTTAGGTCACGGGAATCCATGGATGCCAATCGGCAACAGGTGTGGAGATTGTAGAATTTAGATGCAGCTATCGCTGCAGTTTGAGGCAATCATTCAAGCTGTTTAAAGATACCTTTCAAAAGCAAAAATCGTTGCAAGTGTTTTTCCTATCGCCATACAGTACAATAGTAATAAATCGGTCTGTCAAATGCAAACGACTTGAGCAGGCATACGTTGGCATTGAAAATTGCTTGGCTCTATTTTGGCTCGAGTTTTAATAATTCTCATGCTGTTGTCTTCAAATATTGTCTAGGTGTGTGCAGACTTGCTCGCAAGCGTATTCAGCAAGAGGTACTCGTGGCCGTTCACGAAGCCTGCTGATCTGCCTTCCCGTTCGAAGAGCAACAGCCTTGTGAGAAAGCTCATGACACTACAGGAGGTCAAGCAACAGCTCAACGATGGCACTTACAGCAAGCCAGAGGAATTCTTTAAAGACGTCACGCTCGTCTGTGATAACTTGGCTCGATATTTTGAGGCATGTATTACATCTTCACTTGAGTATCATTTAGTATGTAGTAAGTGTCTGATGTGAAAACTGCTATACTGCTTGCTATTATGAAATGTGTTGGTAGTTTGTTTTGATATTGATTATTGTGTTGTTTGTGTCCTAGGGAGAAGATGGAGAACAATTGATCTGTATAACAAAGACAAGAAAATTCTTCATGGACCAGGTGCGACAATGTTTTCCAACAAGCACATTCCTAAAAAGTTGTATGTAGTGATGTTCATATGTATATTCCTGTATAATCCTAACTCCTATGATGTTTTTTGGCATTTAGTAACTTGTTGTACATAGAATCAGTGTCCAGTCTGTGTCTGTGGGCATTTGTCTTTTGCCTAAGACTCGTTTTTGGAACCATGTTATAAATAACCTTTGAGTCCAGTCAGTCTATATTAATTAGGAGACTACCAGCTCTTTTACACTTTTTACACAGAAAAGTAATAATAGTAAATACATTATTGGGTGTGCGATGCCAACTACTACATCTACTAACACTTTGAATGGGTCTAAAACTAAAGGAGATTTGGTAGATTTAGATAGCTCACTAGCTGGCATGCACGGATGAAGAATATTTTATATAACCAGTACTAGCAATCAGAAGGTTCAAAGACAGCCAGTGAAGTCTAGAATGACAAACCTGCTGTATGTTAACAGTAAATCTTTGGATACATTCTGAAAAAAGCTTGCAAAATTAATGGGATATTTTCAGTTCAGAATGGATGACGCTGTGCTATCTTTGATAACGTGGAAGTGAGTTTCTGATATTAGTAACCTAGTACTGACGAAAATGCTAGAAGTTGTCAATTCAACGTTATTCCGGGCCATCGCTATGGTCATTTCGTACCTGCCACCACTGTAAACTATTTAGAATATTTCCACATGCATGATATTATAACTTTGTTGTATAGTAGTAAGCTAATGTGTTATTATATATATTAAATCACGGGACTATTAAACTTTAAAATTTAGTTTTTGTGTTGACTCCAAATATTTTATCAAACAGATGTAATACACGAGTGGAAAATGTGAAGTTTTTTCCAGATTTCTATTGGTACATTACACACGAATATAGAGATGAGGTCTCAAAGCTGCATATCGCATGCATATTTTCTCCGTGCCCTGTCCGAGCAAATGTTGCCCTTTCATAGACAGATAGTAGGCCTACACAGTGATAGTTGACTTGCTAATATGTCATTTCGTATATTTAATTGTTTCGTGAGATCGTGTGTATTTTAATGACATGTTCGAGTACAGGCACATAATAAAGGGTTTATGTACATTTAAAATTGATGTCAATTTTTTCAGAATTTTTATTTTCACACCAATTTCTTTGAGTATATCCCTTAGTGATGGTGGTACATATATAGCTTGTAGGTTATTGCCGGATCTCCTCCTAAGCTACCAAGCCGATTGCAGCCATAGGGAATTGTGCTTTGGAACGCCAGGCCAGTAATAACTGGTAGGGGTCTTTGTGGCCCTTCTCATCGTAAGGATCGTGGTATTAGCATATAGGGCTTGTTCGTTTCATCTGGTGTAGGGTTGGTACTTGTACAGTAGTATGTGTGGTACACGTTAGTGATGACTGAAGACAACCAACATAGATAGTGTAGGGAAGGTTTTAATGTCTCTCGTCGCTCGTTACACGTTGATAGTCAATGATCGTAGACAGTGATGGTCGAAGGCGTCGTGTATAATATAGACGGCTGTATTCTAATATATATGTTACGGCATACATAAGCACAACAGTACGTAAGTGCCACCTAATACCTCTTCGCCTTCATCTCTCCTTGTGTCCTACATCTCTCCTGACCTCTACCGACCTTCCCCTTTTATATGCGGCCGTGCCCTTTCCGGTGGACACGTGTTCTATCTCATTGATCGCTGACACAGCACTGGACATCGTCCACTCACCAACCGGCGTGTTCCACTTATGTATGACTCGTGCCTATGTCGCAACAACATCTACTATGCCTTCACATTATTTTGCATCGCTACATTTCACTCCCGCACTTCATTTTAGTCGATTAAACTGGTAATTTAATCGGCGTCTTCAGTCTTCTGGCTGAGTAAAAACATACATCAATACACAAGATACTATGGAGACGTAACGATTAGTATAGCGTAACGGAATAGTATGGTGGTTACATGGTTTCGGTCAAGGTATGGGAACGGGGGCTGACGTGGGGTAAACAGTTGCATAAATATAAGACGTAAAACAAACACGAACTAGTGACGTAAGGTACCACAGACAGTTGTATTGTTTGCCATAACGAAACGACAAGGTACAATGAATAGCGTAGGACAAGCGATTTGAACAACAGCGTAGGCAAGGGTCGAACAAGGGAGAGGAGTTCACCGCTCCCGGGCTCGGCCCGCCTTGTATATACGCGGTCTTTGTGACTGACCTCCGGCCGCGCGTCGTCACCGCTCCGGCCCGCGCTTGGCCGGGGCTCGCGCTCTCCGCGGGGGCTTGTGCTCCGCAGGACGCGTCGTACGTCGACTGCGGGTTATGATATGGCAGCACCATGTATCCCGCACTCAGCGCTCTGGCTTGCAGTGGCATTAGTTTTCTCACTGCTTCATTATTACCCCCATACGGTGCGTCCCCAAACGCCGAGTTTAGCCGCTAGCTGTCCTCTCGTGCGACGCTCGCTGGCTCATCGCCCGCGCCGCTCGCACGGCGTAACGCCTGATTACTATGGGAGGGGATATGTGTCAAAATTCAAACGTTCAATTGATCGATTGATTGTTTAATTGAACAGTCAATTTAATCATTCAAACGTTCAATTGATCGATTGATTGTTTAATTGAACAG
>NW_014577113.1:220249-228442 GCF_000485595.1 Priapulus caudatus | reverse complement strand
TCGTGCATCCCCGACTAAGTCGCACATGCGAAGTCCAGCGAAACGAAGCGAACATGGCCTCCGCTCTGTAGATTTCGCAGATTCTCTCGAGGCATCGAAGATCTCAACGAAAGAAGCGAACATGCACCCGCTCTGTATATCGCTGCTCAGCAAGCGAAGTCAGCGAAAGAAGCGAACATGCCCCCATAGTATTCGCTTGCTCGAGAACGAAGTCCCAGCGAAACGAGAGCCGACATGGCCCCGCTCTGTATGTCCTTGCTTCGAGCGAACAAAAGTCCAAGCGAAACTGAAGCGAACATGGCCCCGCTATGTACGTCTCGCTGTTGGCTGAGGCAACGAAGTCCAGCGAAAGCGACCGTGCCACGGTCGAACATGCCACCCAACCACAACCGCTTCTCGTTAATTTCGCTTTGCCGAGCAACGAAAGTCGCGCGAAACGAAGCGAACTATCTTGCCCGCCGTCCTGTATTCCTTGCCCGGACGCGAGCGAAGTCCAGCGTAAACGAAGCGAACATGGCGCCCGCTCTGTATTTCGCATTGCTACGAGCACCGAACTCCAGCGAAACGAAGCGACATGGCCTGCCGCTGCGGCTAGTTCGCCTGCGCGGAGCAACCGAAGTCCAGACGAAACGAGCGAACACTGCCGCCGCCTTCTGTATCGATCGCTTGCTCGAGCAACGAAGTCCAGCGAGAACCGACAAGCGAACATAGGCCCGGTATGATTTCGGCTGCTCTAACAGCCAAGGCCGAAGTCCACGAAGAACGAAGCGAACAGCCCCGATCTGTATACGGCGTTGCTCGAGCACGAAAGTCCAGCGAAACGAAGCGAACATACGGCCGCCGCCTGTAATTCTCTTGCTCGTAGCAACGAAGTCCAGCGAATTCGAGGAAAGCGACGGACATAGGTCCCCGGTCTGGTATTCTCGCTTTGCTCGAGGCAACGAAGTCCACGGCGAAACGTAAGCGAAAATAGGCCGCCGCTTCGTGTATTTTCGATGCTCGAGCAACGTAATCCAAGCGACACCCCCCCCTGGAGAACGAAGCGTAACAGCGTTGGCCCCAGCTCTGTATTCGCTTGCTCAGAACGAAGTGCAGCAAACGAAAGCGAACATGAGCCTCCGTCTGTATTTCGCCTTGCTCGAGCAACAAGTCCAGCGAAACGAGGAACTATGCCCCGCTGCGTTTATCGCTTGTCTCAGAGCAAACGAAGTCTCAGAAGAAGACGAAGCGAACATCGCCCCCCTCCTATTTCGCGTGCTCGAGCAACGGAAGTCAGGCGAAAGAGCGAAACATGGCCTCCCCCGTATTTCGCTTGCTCGAGCACTGAAGTCCAGCGAACGAAGCACATGGCCTCGCTTCTGAGTAATTCGCATTGCCTCGAGCAAACGAAGTCCAAGCGAAACGAAGCGAACATGGCGTCGTCCGTAGTTCGCTGCAGCGGCAACGAAGTCCAGCGAAACGAACGAACATCGGCCCCCGCTCTGTATTTCCGCTTGCTCGAGCAACGAAGTCAAGCTGAAACGAATTCCACCGAGACCCACGAACATACCCCAGTCTCAAAAATTGCGTGCTCCCCTATATACCTATATCTACCCCCTTGATATGAGTATTCATATATCATCCCCCTTGATATGTAATTTGATATCGATGCAACCCCCACTTGATATCTATTTCATATCAAAACCAGCGCCGTTGATATCTAATATATCAATCCACCCCCCTCTCTATCTCTTTTAATATCACGATATTAATGAACATTAAAGTGGAACGCTCCTAAGGGAGCGTTAGCCTAAAGAACTTAACTGGACATGTGTAAAATTCGACGCAGACGCGTCTAAATGAATACAACGGTCGTTAAAGAGATCGCGCCAACTAGGATTGATCATACATGAATTACATACGTGGTCGCGTTAATTCTCGACCAATAGATTTCTTACATGACTTACAACGTGTCGTTAAATCGACCATCGGTTGATAAGATACTGCGTGATGAGTTCTGGTACACGGGTAACGAAGGACCAGTGAACGGGAGGGGAGGGACGGGAGGGGGAGGGAGGAGGAGTTAGAGTAGATAATATTAGGTGGAGAAGAGAGTAAGGGGAGAGAGAGGAAGTGTGGAGAGGGGGAACATGGTGAAGAACGAGAGGGTGAGAAGTTTTGGTGGGAAGGAGAAGGGAGAAGGAGAAGCTGGGTGGAGAAGGGAGAGAAGCTGGTGAGGAGGAAGCGGAGTAAGGGACACTAGGTGGTGGATGGAGGGGGAGAAGCTGGATTGGCGAAGGAGAAGGGGAAAGCTGGTGAGAAGAGGAGAGGGGAGAAAGAGGGGATAATGAACTACGAAAATAGAACATAATCTAAAGAATACAATGGAAAGGACGCGGCTATTATCAGCTACATACAGGTCTAAATAACAGAGCGTAAATAAAACACTTCTGCCCGCGACGGCATGAAGATACACTGTATAAACGTTAGGCAGCTTGCCAGCTGGGAACGCCCTGTTGTTGGCTAGGATAAAGGGGTCGGATCTCCCCTCCTACATTCTCCACCAGCCTTCTCCCCCTCCTCCTTTCTCCACCGAGCTTCTCTTCTCCCCCTCTCCTCCACCACTCCTTCTCCCCTCCTTCTCACCAGCCTTACCCTCTTCTCCTTCTTTGCCGCCAGCATTCTCCCCTCCCTCCTTCCTCCAACCCACCTTTCTCCCTTCTCCCCTGTCCTCCTTATCCGCCAGCTTTCTTCCCCTCCTCCACCCACCCTTCTACCTTCTCACCCTTCCTCCTCGCACACTCTTCCTTTGCACCTAGCTCTCCCCTCCCTCCACCACTCTACCCCTTCCCCTTCCTCCTCCACCAGCTTCCTCCCTTCTGTCCCTTCCTCATTCTCACCAGCTCTCCCACTCATCCTTCTCCTTTCTCCCACCAGCTTTCTCCTCTTCTCCCCTTCCTCATCTCCATCCAGCTTCTCCGCCTCATCTTCCTAACGCTTCTCTCTTCTCACCCTCCTCCTCCACGCAGCTCCCTTCCGCCTCCTGCCCTTCTCCCCTTCTCCTTCTCCACAGCTTCTCCTCTCCCTCCTTCCACCAGCTCACTTCTCGCAAACCTTACTCCCCTTCCCAGTTCTTCTCTACCAGCCGCACGCTTCTTCCCCGCTCCCCTCCACCAGCTTTCTCTTCCCCTTCCTCCACCATCTTCTTCTTCTCTCTTTCTCCCGCTTCCGCTCATTCTCTCACTTCAGCTCTCCCCCTCCTCCTTCTCACCCAGCTTCTCCCTCTCCCTTACTCCTCACACAGCTCCCTTCTCCCCTCTCCTTCTCACACCGAGCTTCTCGCCCTCCTGCCTTCTCCCAGCTTTTTCCCTTCTCACCCCTCATCTCTTCATCGCAAGCCTCCATTCCCCCTCCTTCTCCCCTTCCTCCTTAACTCCACCAGCTCTCCCTCATCCCTCGTCCAACCAGCTCTGCCCTCCTCCACCACCAATTGTCCTTCCCCGCTCTCCCCCCAGCTTCTCCCTCTCCCCTTCCCTATTCTCTCCCAACCACTTCTCCCTCCTCCTTCTCAACCACTCTCACTCTCCTTCTCTCCCCTCCCCCTCTCACCAGCTCCATCTCCCCTCATCTCACTTCCTCCTTCTCCACTCAGCTCTCCCCCTCCATCTCCCACCAGCTTTCCCCTCCTCCACCAGCTTCTTCCTTCTCTCACCTCTCATTCTCGCACCGTCTCCCCTCCTCCTTCTCAACCCCTCTTTTCCTTCTCTCCTTCCACCTTCTCTCACCACCTTTCTCTTCTTCTCTCCTTCCTCATTTCTCACCAGCTTCTCCCCCTCTCTCCACCAGCCTCCCCCTCCCACTACCTCTCCCTTCCCCCTCCTTCCTATCTCTCCCGCAGGCTCTCTCCCTCCTTCCTATCTCCACCCGACCTTCTCCCTCTTCTTTCTCCTTCTCACCAGCTTTCCTTCTCCCCCTCCCTCCGTCTGCACCACTTCTCATCTCTTCCCGCCTCGCTCGCTTCTCCACACCAGCTCTCACCTTCCTCGTCCATCATTCTCCGTCTCCTTCTCCCCTCCTCCTTGCCCCCAGCCTCCTTTCCCTCCTTCTCCCAGCACAGCTCTCCCCTCTCCTCTCAAACCAGCTTCTCCCCTCCATCCTCTTAACATACAGCTTCTCCCTTCTCGCCTCCGCTTCTTCCACCATCTTCTCCCCTCCTCCTTCTCTCACCAGCTTCTCCCTTCTCCGCTCCTCTTCTCTCACCAGCTCCTCCTCTCCCCACTGCTCTCCTTCCTCCTCATCTCCACCAGCTTCTCCCTCCTCTCCTCTCACAGCTTCTCCTCGTCTCCTCTCCACCACCTTCTCCCTTCTCTCCCGTTCTCCATCCACCAGCTTCCCGCCTTCTCATTCCCCTCCTTCTGCACCGAACTCTCCCGCGGCTTCCCGTTTTTCCTCTGTCCACCACTCATCTCTCTCCCCCACTCTCTTCTCGCAACCAGCCCTTCTGTCTCTCACTTGTACCTCGCCCACAGCTCTTCTTCACTCCCCCTCTCTTCTCCCCTCCTCCTTCTCCCCAGCTTCTCCCCCTCCTTCGTTCCTCTCACCAGCTTCTCCCTTCCTCCTTCTCCCACCCACAGGTCTCGGCCCCTCCTCCTTCTCACCACTTCTCCCCCTCTCTCCTGCTCACATCAGCTTTCTCCCTTTTCTCTCCTCCTCCTATCTCCACCACTATTCCCCCCTCTCCTTCTCTCACCCAAGCTTTCTCCCTCTCACCCAGCTTTCTGCTCGCACCTCTCCTTCTCCACCATCTCTCCCTTCTCGCCCCTCCTCCTTATCTCCCCCTCCGCTCTTCTCTACCAGCTTCTCTCCTTCTCCACCAGCTCTCGCCACCCTTCCTTCTCCACCAGCTTCGTACCCTTCTCCCCCTCCTCCTGCCACCAAGCTCGCAGTTCTGCCTCCCTCCTTTCTCGCCCTGTCCTCCTATCCACAGCTTTCCCTCCTTCTCTTCCACCAGCTCTCGCCCTTTGCCCCCCCCGCCTTTTTGCCCCCCCCGGCCCCCACCCACTCCTTGTCCTTCTCCCCTTCCCCCGCCACCAGCTTCTCACCTCCTCACTCAGCCTCCCTCTCGTCCTTCCTCCTTCGTCACCAACTTCTCCCCCCCTCTCTCTCCACGCAGCTTCTCCCCCTCCTCTCACCACACTGTCTCTCTTTCCTTCCTCTTCTCCCCTCTCTCTTCCCCCCTTCTCTCTTCTCCACCGTACATATTATATCTACTTCTAAACTCTCCTCCGCCCCTTGTCCTTTCCTGCTCCTGTCGCTAGCCCATTGTACCAGAAACTTCAGAGTATCTTCAAGCCGGATTGGTCGATTCACGACACGTTTAATTATTAAGAACAATTCCCTATGGTCGAAGTTTAACGACACGTTGTAATATCATGTAAGAACATGCCCTATTGTCGATTTAACGACAACGTTGTAATTCATATAAGACGCGTCGGTTCGAATTACAACACGTCGTTAATCATCTTCTCGACAGGCCCGGGGCCCCCGTAACCCTAGAGGCAAGTCTCGAATTACAACACGTCCTTAAATCCTCTATGCATCGACACCGGCGGTCGTCCAATGTCCGAAATTACAACGTGTCCGGAAAGAAATTAAAGCGAAGTGTTGTAAATTCAATTCGACGTGTCGAAAGTAATTAACGCAAGTGTGTAATCTGTAATTGCGACGATGTCGAAAGAATGTAAGAGTGTTGGTAATTCGAATTGACGACCGATGTCGAAAAGAATTAAAGGACTGTTGTAATTAAATAGCGACACGTACGCAATTCGAATTACCGACAGTGTCCGGGGTGGTTGCGTTTATGAAGGTCCTGCTTCCAGACGTATCCCGCACTCAGCGCTCTGGCTTGAGCAGTGGCTTCAAGACTTTTTTCTTCAACGAACTCGTCATCGATTACCCCCAAAGTCTCATACGTGCGTGCCCCGAAACCCGAGTTTTAGGCCGCAGTCTTCGCTCTCGTCGACGCTCGCTGTCATTCGCCGCGCCGCTCGCACGGCGTAACGCCTGATTACTCAGGGCATTCGAACAAATGCTAAAATTATAGAGCATGAAAAAATCCCTAATTAACTAAGGCTAACTAAATCTAATGATCACTCGTAGCATTGACGCGCAGCGGCGCTACATCACACCTCCTTGAAAAAAAATTTGATCGCCCCGATCAGAGAACAATTAGGTTGAGTGCGAGTGCGTTACACAGGCGCTTTATTTGCGGTATCGTCCAAGAAAATGTAATTATTGACTACCGCGCAGATGTAGTACGTAATTTTCAGTGCTCTAGTCTACGTTATAATGATGTCGCGTATGCCGTTGCGCATAAGCGTCGCGCTTACAATTAGTATATACATTCAATTACCGGATACAAACTGACTCTACAAGCTAAACTACGCGCAGTTGCGCGCGCACGTACACACACAGCACGCCCGCACGCACACATATTGTGGTTCGAAGCGGTGGCGTGTTAGATGTTAATTGCGGCCTGTTGGTCGTCTCTCGGCGCCGTCCCTTGGGACGCGTCACTCGGCGGCTCGTAGGTTGCACGAATTAGTGGCGCATTCGTGCCTATGCCGCCAGCGCAGAGTGGGGTAGATCAGGGTGGGGGTGGGGGTCGGAGGCCGGCTAGCGTTACTCCCCCTCGAGTCGCTGCTCACGGAGGCATGTCGCGCGTGAAGGTCGCGCGACGTCAACATCTCGCTCTCCGTCGACATCAGCCGTACTCTGCAGGCGACTCGCGTAGCGATCGTCCCGTGGCTCGCCGAAAACGTGCTCGTCTCAAGCGTCGTCGTCATCCAGCCGCTCGACGACGTAGGGGACGTGGGGGCCGCCGTGTAAAATACGAAAGTGCGAGACGGTACTCTCTTCACCCATATGAAGGGGAACCCGAGGCCCCAGCATTTTCTAAACTTCGAACCAATCTAGGAGCGGCGTTAGATGGCCGAATTGCAACTCCGCATTTTGAAAAAACAGGCCCGCGGGCATCTGGTAGCCAACAATCAGGCTGTCCAAAAGGGGGGCCAAAATCTGATAGTGGTCGTCTACTCCCGCCGCCATCCACCATTCAGCGTCATCCGGCGTCCCTCCCGGTGGAGGCATAGGGATGCTCCCACGCAAGAGGGCCACACAGTTGGAGACGGAGGGAGGGTGCGGGATGCAGACACACCTGTACCGGTCTGCCACCATGCATGCGATGATGCCGTATTTTCCTGCAATTAGGGCTCGCATTACTGCCATGTATTCGGGAAGGTTAAATTGGATCGCTTCATTGGCGATTGTCCTAGCCAGTTGTACTGAGTAGGAAACCGCTCTCTCGTGTGTGCCGAGCGCACCTATTCGCGTGGTCACGACTGCTGAGTTTACAACAATGAATACATCAATCAACGAGGAATAATAACATATGTCGTAGGTTATGAAACATACATACATACATTGTCTGGTAGACTGTGAAACAACTTATATCGGCAAAAATGATTGCGTACCTCGCAAGTTTGAGCTTTGTCATAACCTGATATGCAATCTTGTGTATACAATAGGCACGACGGATCAGTAAGGATATGTGAGGGTGGGTGGGTGTTTTGGGCTCTAGGGGTACATTCCCAGCGAACATTACACTGTAATGTGGATGGCAACTTATCTAACGTGGGTTTCAATCCGCGTGTGACAATAAGATGACCATACAGTTGTCTCCAAAGGTTAAACAACAATGGCTCACTAGTGCATTTCGCTCATTAGCTGCTACCCGTTTTTGGCAGGCTCTGTTTGCCTCGTATAAATGCCATCATTTAGAAATAGGGTTCACGTCTGTGTTATCCTCCATGTCACGCGTATACAGTGACAGTAAAACAGAACGATTACCCCTCTCAGGTGAATCTCTAAGTTCCGCTAACGGGCGTAAATCTTCCGCATATGCGCATATGCGTTATTCCGTGACATTAAAGTCAGTTTAAATTTAGAATCGCCTACCGTGAGATTAAATGTGTGTTATATTTAGCGGAAAAATACAATTTGAATTTAGAATCCCCTACCGTGAGAGTAAATGTGTGTTATTTAGCGGAACAATACAATTTGAATTTAGAATCCTCTACCGTAAGAGTAAATGTGTGTTGTTTAGCGGAACAATACAATTTGAATTTAGAATCCCCTACCGTGAGAGTAAATGTG
>NW_014577113.1:216711-219250 GCF_000485595.1 Priapulus caudatus | reverse complement strand
CACACACACACACACACACACACACACACACACACGTACATATACGTATAGTATATTGATAGACTCCTGATAACGGCTGATATCATATGTGCGTCAATGGTTGCACGGGGACGTGTAAAAACTGTCATGGTAAAAAATCGTTCCGTACGGTACCTATAGATGGCGCTGACCATTTGCGGGTAAAACAAAACGAAAAATGGCGGTTGATCAAAGTAGAACTGTGGAGGTTCTGTTAAAATTTTCAATCTCGCAGCTAAACAGCGGTAAGTGGCTCGTTATTCTTGTGGAAACTAATTTTAAGCAATCGAACTACTCAGATATGTATAGGTTTGCGAATTCATTACGACCACTGTGTAAGCAATAACCAAGGGAATAACAAAGCCACTGCGTACAACGCCAATGTTGTCATCCTACTAGTACTAGTACTACTAGTACTAGTACTACTAGTACTAGTACTAGTAGTAGTACTAGTAGTAGTACTACTAGTACTATTACTAGTAGTATTACTATTAGTATTACTTAGGTCTATTACTATTAGTATTATTTGAAAGTATTATTAGATCACAGGCCCTTGTAGGCTCAAGTTTCAAGAAGAGTATATTAAGAGCGAAGCGTCATGATGGATTCAAAGGCGTGTAGTAGGCACGAATGTGGATTCTGCAGGCAGACGCGGGGCGAGAGAAGTAGAGGGGGGTTCTGGCAGCTGGACCCATTCTCACGCACTCCCGCATGCCCTACGTATTCTCACGCAAAAGAAAAAAAGCAGCTCGCGACACCCCTGTTACCCACGTCCGTGGTTGTGCACATCGTGGCTCGTGCTTGCTGGCTGGGATGGCATTGATTGAAGTATGGGGGGGGGGGCAATGCACTGATTGTAACAGTCGCGTGGGCATGCTTATTGCAATGCTGTATATGTAGCACAGGAACTTGGAACGTCTCAATACAAAAAAATAATGGTAAATAAACACGAAATGTACCAAAGTCTTAATGTTTCTCTACTCTATTTCGCCTATAATTACTTGTAAATGCCGGTCAAATGCTCATATGCAACACACAAGTACACCGCAAGCCTGCCCGCCCTGTGCTGCGTGCACAAACAAAATATAAAGAGGACGTTAGCATCCGAAAATCCCTACTTTCGATCGATCGCTGTAGTCGTGTGTGCGTGACGTCATTCTTGCGCGCATTGTGCTTGGCTTGGCGGGCCTCGAAATGGAGCTCGGAGGCCGGCAGCAGTTCATCCCGGCATGCAATGCGCCCCATTACTCGTGTATAAACAGACATCTCGTCCTCTTTACATTTTCACGGAGAGAACATTTCCTGCAGGATTTCACGAGATATCTCTGGTGGGAGTAGGTAAGAACAAAGGCCAGAGTTCTAATTCGAACAAGTGAACATTTATGTACACATAGATACCAAGATGGAAGCTGTAGGATGTGTATTCGAGCTGTGATGGTGTGAAATGAAGCGAGCGCCGAGCGAATTTTGCGATCACGCTTTCCTACCTGCTCTCTTATTCATGTTGTTTGTGCACACAGCACAGGGCGGGCGGCCGGGCAGGCGGTGTACTTGTGTGTTGCATATGAGCATTTGACCGGCATTTACAGGTGATTATAGGCGAAATAGAGTAGAGAAACATTGAGACTGGTACATTTCGTGTTTATTTACCATTGATTTTTTTTATTGAGACGTTTTAAGTGCCTGTGATATGTGGCACAGATATATGATATATGATGGTATTATATGATATATGATGGTGGGCACCGCTGGTATGAGGGAGCGACAGCAAAACTTTCCCGGAATCGAGGAAAAAGCTGCAATTGATCGGGAATGAGACAGGAGTGTGCCGGCACGCAAAAAGTAACGTTGCTGTGAATTTCATTACGATTTTCCATGTATATAGTCAGAAGCACGTGGTGATCTCTATTTATTTTTGGATTGACACTATTTTGACAACGGCGGGTAAATACAGGAACATTTTCACAACGGCGTTGTTAAATTTGACAATGGCGGTGCGGCGCAGTGCCTCCTATGTAGAAGAAAACGAGCAAAACCCAAGTATCAGTTGTTGATAATTGGATATATTATATAATTAGGATATAATTGGATTTAAATTAAATAAAAATAGGCAAGACCCTAAAAGTATACCCAGTTTTAGATTTTCATGTCTCTATCCCAGTGTTAGAGCTTTAAAATAAAAACCACTCGCTAAACTGGGCGAGTGAGTCAATAAGTTAACTCGCCCAAACGGAATCTGTACTCGCCCAAATTTTAAAACAAAAATGCTTGTCAAACAATAGTGAAAAAACACAAAAACACCATTGATTTAACTACATATGTAATTCATTGATCACGTTTCTCAAAACCTCAAGGCACATCTCCTCTGAAAGTTCATATTTTCATTTTCATTAAATTTTCTTTTATTCTCGGGCTGCTTTGCCCCATCAATGAAACGTGACGTTACGCCAATTTTATTAAATTGTTAACACCAAGACGAGCCAGTACTTAGTAGCGCCGTCGCTACACTACCCACGATGCG
>NW_014577113.1:195136-216199 GCF_000485595.1 Priapulus caudatus | reverse complement strand
AGACTGGTTAGGTTGTCCGGCGCAAATTCTGGTTGTCTCGGACAACCGGACAACGCTTATTTCGAGCACTGCTCGCCAACATGGGCGAGTCAGCTTTAGCTTTCACTCGCCCGATATTATTTTCACTCGACATTGGCGAGCGGGCGAGTGCCAAGCTCGCACGCTGCTATCCCCACATCTCAGAAAATTGGACCTCCAGGGGGTCTCAAACCATGATTGCGTCAAAGTGGCCGTGCAGTGATTTTGGAACGTTTCAATAATAAATGACAGTAATTAAATATGAATTTTATGAAACGTATTTACTACGCAGTGGATATATACCGTATACGGCAGAGTATCCACTTCCACTTTTTACCGTACAGTGCTTCTGATTGGGTATGTTAGTAATAGTATATTAGGAATGTGTTCAAACGGTTTCGTATTGGAAACATCATTCACGGAATATAGCTTCTATGATTAAACGGGGCTACAAATGTGTAGAAATAAATGGGATTTTAACCTAAAATATTTCTAGATAGCTAAACCTTATGGGATTCGAACGTAATGTTGATGACATCATAAATATACTAGCCAATTAAATGTTGTGTACGGTAAAATAGCGGAAGTGGATACTCTGCTGTATACGGTTAAATATCCACTGCCTATTTAATACCAAAGTTCTCTACTCTCTTTCGATTATTATTACTTTATTAGTAATTTAATGTCGTGTAATTGCTATTCAAATGCATCTCTGCAACACACATTTTCACCATACGCACGGCACTGTGCACAAACAACAGAAATATGGAGTTCTGTAGACTATATTCTGGTGTTTGTGCACAGCGATGTGCATGCGGTGAGATTGCGTGTTGCGAAAGAGCATTTGAACGTCATTTACGTGGAATTATTAGTCGATAGATAGTAAATATAAACATTGAGACTTTGGTAGAAAATACATTTCGTGTTTATTTACCATCATTTTTGTCATTGAAACATTCCAAGTGCCTGTGCTTCGGAAGCATGGTTTTTTTAGTAACGTGCAGTTAAATTACACAACCCAGGGCTTGACACTAGCGCTTGCCCGATGGCCCGGGGCCAGTAAAATTGAACGTCGGGCCAGCAGAATTCCAGAAATGCTAAATTTTAGTGGCCCGATCGGGCCACTAAACTTTCTAAGTGACTATGTGAGGAAAAGTACAATTTTCTTATGAGAAAATCTTGTGCGTGCGTACGTACGGTATGTGTGCATGTATTTGTGTAGCTACAGCGTGTGTGTACGTGACTACGTGTACGTGTGCATGAGCCGCGATCGCTAGAACAATATACGAACAATAGTTACAATACAATGCGCGTGACCGCTGCAATATGGTGTGATGCGATGTATGCATACTATACGGTAGTTTGGGTCTCGTATGCGAGAGAACTTTACGCGTAAAAATACAATTCGAGTCTTCTGCATATAAAGCGAATGCGTGTCGTTTCTGTTCTAGTTTTCTGTTTGTGTTCGTGGAACGGTTAGCATTCGTCATTGGTCCAGTGCATTGTAGCGCGTGGTGGAATGAATCGATATCATAACACACGCAGCTCTGCGTACGTACACATCAGTGTTCAAAATATAGTTAATGACCCTGTGACCTTGGGTGGAAGTGGCTCAGAATCAATAGCCTCGTTCACACGAGACCTCGTATTTCTGAAATACCAGATTTGCGAAATACCGTATCTGAGACAAATACGCGGCCGAGCGTTCACACGTTGATTCGCGGCTCCAGAAATACGGTATTTGCGAGCTGCGAGCTGCTTTAAACAATCAAGCGAACAATGCAAAATAAACAACTGAACAATGCAATGCGCACCAACTGCCGATAAAATACTCCACTCGCATTAAACTGTAATAAAAATTGAAAATTCATGATTTTACTGGCCCGAACAGGCCACTAGAAAAAAAAGTTAGTGTTGAGCCTAATATGAATTTGGAAATAAGGTTGTACATTTACGGACACAAGGTGTCAGTTATTCTAGCATTCACGAACAGTGCAGATCACATCACCTTATATAAAGCTTTCTTTACGCTGGTGACATGTCCCGGGTCATACCCCAGAATGCTAATGCGATGGGCACTGTAACCCCTTACCTAATTTCTATAGCTGTTCATATACTCTAACCCTTATATAATAATATTATACTATATATTGCCAAATAATTCCACGTTAATGCCTTCAAATACTATACATCAATACAGTGTTACCACACGCATGCCACTGTGATAAAAAAGATACAGCAATATTGCGAATTTGACAATGATGCTTTCCTACCTGCCCTTTGTTTGGTCATATGTCGTCGTGTGTGTGCAGTGAGTATGTATTGTAGAAGAGTGAACTTTACTGATCCTATTATAGACTGGGTTCAAGGCATTTGGGACAATGACTTCACAGAGTTTGAACCGTTGCCTCCTCTATATGAAGCTGCCGTGGAGGATATGTTATGGTCAGACCTCCTCACGGCTGCAACATCTACATGTAAGCAGTGGATACAGAATGGGAATGATGCTAACCAGAGAGGTAAGGAAGTGCGAAACAATGTCTGTAGGATAAGATTTTTTAAACCGAATATTACTTCCCTAGATGCAGGAATTAAGGACTGTTAATTGATAGTTAATAATGCATTGTTGATGCATAAATAAATGCCATTGGATGATATCAGCCTGTTTACAAGTGGAAGCTCATCTCCATGTAAAGACTTCTTAACATTTGATTTGCATTTGTCATGTGATAGTCACTAGTGACTACTTGAAAGAACCACTGCCAGAAGGAATTCTATGTGTTGATTCAACATTATTTTCATTGCAGGGTTCTGGTTGGTGATGAGTGACAATGACGTCTCCCTAAAGGGGCTTGTTGCTGTGCTCTTCTACCTCATAGAGAGAGGCCACCAGGAGATTGAGGACAGCGATGTTCGCTTTAATGCGAAGCTAAATGCTATAGAGGCAGCGGGGCTCTACTGCATGCTTGTGTCGATTCCAGGTATGGTCGTTGGCACGACTATAATGTTTTGCTAGATGCCACTATGTGTGTGGGGACTGTGGCACAGATCAGCTCGAGCGTTTCAGTGATGTGTTAACCATTGCAGACTCTGAGACTGGTTATGCTGCCAGGATTATATATATGCAACAACTCTGATTTGATACTGGGGTTTCATAAGTGTGAGACACAGCGAATTCGGCCACGTACATTGAGTTGTGCACATTTATTTTGTTGTGTTTTAAATGTCTTACAATTGTACTGATCAGTACATCAATGTACTGTACAGTAAGCATTTATGTACTTATAGTGATGGGTCGTTGTGCAACTTGCAATGTGCTGTACACTGTTTTCAGGTAGTGGAGCATTTAAGGTGTTTCATCCAATCCTGTATAGCAGAATACTCGATTTGACAAAAATCTACAGGCATCCTATCACGATAGGTAAGGACAGAGATGCCAACCACTACGATTTATCTGTATTTTATACGAATTTCTATTCTTTTTGCACCACTACGACCAGTTTGTATGAAACTACGAATTTCACTGTGATCGAAATTTTTGTTGTTGTCAATAATTGTCATTTTTTGTCAATTTATTGTCATTTTGACCCTCAGAATGCAGGAAATTGCATCTCAGAATCAAAAAATTTTCCGAGGGGGCATGCCGGACCCCCCTAGGAAAAATTCGGGTTACTACGTGACCCCCGAACTACTAATTTGATGGCCAGAAACTACAGATTGCTTCAAATATGTGTTGGCATCTCTGTTAGGAGTGACTCTTTCCGCTTCAGAGCAAGTTCATGATTTTGCTCAGTAGTGCACAGTTTTATGGCTGTAGTGTGTGTGCGGGTAAAATTGTCTTAGTCATCTTCCAGAGTAATGTTGATCCCCTGACTACACGTTTGTATTGTTTCAAGAATTGTGAAAGATCCTTGATTAAAAATTGAAATCATATTTCAGATTCACCGGTGAAAAAGCGAAAGCGTAATGCAGGGAAAAGGAATGCTAAGCCTAAGAGCAAGAGGAATGTGCCGACTGCCGCCGTGGTAGAAGAGGATGAGGAGGATGCGGATGCTGAGGAGATGGACATCGACGAGGACGACGAAGATGCTGCAAACACATCCTACCAGGAGGAGCCACTGAGCAGCGAGCAGACCAGCGCCCTCTGCCGAGAGCTGCTGCATCTTCTGCGCTGCCTCGTAGTGCTGCTCGAGTGTTATTCGCTGAAGGAATGCGACGAAAGCGTCGAGCAGACCATCCTGCAGGTGGCGCCACTCACCCGCATCGAAGCCGAGACGTTCCACGGCCGCTTTCGGATACCGGAAAACTTGGAGTCGGTGCGGAATCTTCCGCAGCTTGCCTACGTTGCGCTGATGACGATCATGACATCGATGCATGGTCAGCCAGATGACCTTGTTCGCAGGGTACGCACACACACATACGTACGGACGAACACACACGCACGCACGCACACACGAACACACACACATGTGCACATGTGCACATGCACACATGCACACACACACACACACGTATGTATACGGACACACATCTACACACGAACACACACACCTACATGCACACACACGCACACACATGAACACACACACACGTACACCATGTACACACATAGGCACGTACACACATAGGCACGTACACACACACACCCACATTCACATGAACACACTCTGTATGTACATACATGCACGCACATACACACGCACATGTATGTACACGAGTACACACACGTGTGCATGCACATGCACACATCAATGCATGCATGTAGGCCTTTTCCAGCCCAAATAGACCTTTTCATTGGAAGTTGGTTTTCTCTGTAGACTGTTGTTAGATGATATTTGTTAATGTGTGGTTTATGTGGCCTGACTTTTCAGGAACCATCAGACATTGGTGGTGAGCTGGCTGTTCAGAAAAATTCCAAAGTACACACTAAATGTTGCCAGCACACAAATCCGCCTGACCTAACCTAAAGAACTGATCAGATTTTGATAAGCAGGTTTGACTGCTTAGAAAACATAAGCGTTTGGCAAAGTTGAGCATGAAAATGTTTGTTGTGTCTCAAGAATATGTACATGTGTGAGTCCTTTTCAGTAGTAGAATAATAAGTCCCAATTATACAATTTAGAATGCTATTTGTGAAAGGTGCTAGTTTTATTGATGTTTACAGGTGTACAAGCACCTTATACCTGGCATTCTGATGTTGACTGGCACCAACAGCAGTGCAGTAACTACTCAGACCATACCAAAACAACTTTTGTCCATCCGAGATCAATGTACTGACTTTGTATGGTAAGTAAATATCCACTTGCACCATTTTCCAACAGCAAATGATACCAATACTCCATCTTAATAGTTACGACACACCTTATACCACCATGATGCAGTAGATATTGGGTGGGTGCAGGAAGGATAGAATCGCTGGGATTTCACACATTTTGGAAAGACAACTTGATGAGTGTACTGCACAGCAGGATGCTGCTGTTTCTTTCCACATCACATTCCATGCACAACGCCGTGTGCTGAGCTTCCAATAATGCTGATAGACTTGCTAATTGAACAGAAGAATCGTATTTTCTCGTGGCTATTCAGATGCGAGCGTTAATTTTGCATTGCGACACCACGACTGGTTGCGTACACACGTTAACCTTGGACGTATACCACAGGTTAATATATAGTTTAAACTCTGTGGAATGGACATGCCAGAACTAGATAATGTTGTGAGGAATGAATATCCCTTTAAAATATTTGTGAACTTATAACTTTTAATGTCAAGTTGGTGAATTTATAACTTTCAATTTGGGGAATGTTTTTCTGTGATTCTGTCAAAATGACGTCAGACTGTCAATGACTTTAAGTTTGAGAATTAATTAAAGTTCCATATCAGTAATTCCCTCAAATTCCAACTGATCAGGAAACGTCAGGCATGTAGGCATATCGCACGTCATATCAACCTATGTTGTACAGCCGAGATGAGGGTGTAGATGTAGAATAAGGTTGGCAGAGGTAGACTGATCATTACTGTGTAATCTCACTAATGCTCGTTACTTTCCACAGCTTCCTGATGAAGCGTGACGAGGCGGCGACGGTGGGAGGCACTCGCATCCTTCTGCAGCACATGTGCACGCGCGTGCCAGACAAAGCAGAGTACCGTGCCCGCGCCGCCCACGCCATCGTCGTCATCACCACACACCTGCCCCTGCGCGCCTACGCACAAGCTGTCAAGTGGCTGCAGGCGTTCTCCAGGAACGAGAAGGTGCGTGCGTGCAGTTGCCGCGACGACGCTAGCGCGTTGTTCGTGTTGCGGGGTGCCAGCTCAAAAGGGGATGCTTTAGTGGAATCTCAATTCTGCGGTGTTACTGATTCAGGTATCCTATGAGCCATAGCTGTGTTATTGTATACCTACGTTTTAACATTTACTGAGGGTGTAATAGTGGTCAGCGTGTATGTGAAAGATAGGCTCTGTTAGTACACCCTTAACATTTCGTTTCAGATTGGATTTCGTGTTTTTGCCATAGAAGTGGTACTTCTGTTACTCGGGGAGCCAGAGCGACAGCCTGATGGTGAGTGTGCTTGTACTAATACAGGGCGCGAAATTAGCACCGGCCTACCGGCATAAAATTATGCCGGCAAATTATTTGGAGGGCCGGTAACATTGGCAAAACACCGGCCCTCCAAGCTGGTGATTTTAGCCGTGCTAGCGAGTACCTACATTTTTAGCTCACCTTGACATCGTCAAGATGAGCTATTGCCATGGGTCGTCGTCCGTCGTACGTCCGTCCGTCCGTCCTTTCGTCAACATTTGGCTACGGTCAATGATAACTCAGGAACCGTTTGACCCACATGTTTGAAATTGGGTATAGTTGTTACTGCTATAGGAGAGGTTTTAACGTCCTATTTTGGCAATTTTTTGGCAAAAATGGAAATTGCCATTAGTCAGTTTAGGTTCAATGGATTTTGCTCATTTTTGGTATGTGAATGAATAAGGGCTGGCCCAAAAACGTATTACAGGGGTTTTGATATTTATAAAAAATTTATGCAAATTAGGTAGGTTTTAGCAATTTCACTATGTATATTTGATGGATATCACGCCATAATTTATCAACATAAAAATTACTGTTACCAGCGCTCTGGGCCGGTGCAAAAAAATCTGAATTTCGTGCCCTATAATAGATTTCACTCTTGATACAGTCCACTGGAGTGTTTGCACACATATTACCCAGTAGTATGGCTTCCTAACAAAGTAGTCGCGATTCGTAAATGTAGCACAAACTGTTACTATGTGATTATTGTCACCCGCTTTATGGCTTCTAACAACGTAGTCGCGATGTGTAGATGTAACACGAACTGTTGTCATGTGGTGGATGTCACCTGCTTTATGATTTCCTAACCAAGGAGTTAAATATAACAAGGAGAGGAAGCGCTGCCATATCTGGCCCAAATTTGGGTTTGGCAGAGACCCTAGAACAGATTAGTGTTCTATTGTCTCTGGGTTCGGTCTGCACAGCCGTTTTAGCTGATTATGCTCCATAGATGGCGCCCTTGAGGCGAAAAGCACACAGCCAATCTGCTTCCTCTCCTTGTTATATTTAGCTCCTTGTTCCTAACAAGGTAGTCGCGATGCGTAGATGCGTCGCAAACCGATGTCAAACGACAGATGTAACTTGCCGAGTGGCTTTGCGGCTTCTTTCAGACTCTGTCGGCGTCCAGCTGCTGCCGTATCTCGAGCACAAGCACCTTGTGCGCCTCATCCTCGGCCGCTGCTCTGACAAGGCCCCGACCGCGCGCGCCAAGGCGCTCGCCTCGTTCGCCGGCTGCGTCGACTCGACCGACCCGTTCGTGCGCAACGCCGTCAGGGACCTGTTCACTCCGCACCCGGGCCCGCGAGTCGGCGAGGCGCTCGAGAGGACACAAGGTTCGAGGCGCGCTGAGACGTGCGGAGACGCGGCTCGAGTCGCACCCCGCGGGATCGAGTCGCACCCCGCGGGATCGAGTGGGTCGTTTTCATGCGGATTTGCTGTTTTCCTGCAAAGTCCCGTACAGATTGTGACAAGACTTTACAGAATTAGAAGAAACTTTACCATAGAGTATATGTGCCTGTACAAGTACTTACGGCAAAAAATGGGAAGAATGATGTCAGTGCACGACTCATTTCATCTCGTTGCCCGTGTCCCATGCCACGAGAAGATGTAAGAACCATCTGTGCAGCACGAACGCGTCGACATTTTAGACACGTGTTTCTTTCAGAATGCGAGGTGGTGTTACATGACGTGCTGACGGAAAGCACGGCGGCGACTTCTCTGCAGCCTCCTGTAGGAGTAGTAGCAGCTACGCCAGCCTTAGGACTCGCACCGGCAGGCTCCACAGGGACCATCCCCTTGGTCACGCCACAGTGCATGACAAGCGTGAAAGTTATGGCTGGGCATGACATCAGTAAGTACATTCTTTCTCTTCGGTTCATACACGAAAGAGGATAGCCGCCTATCTTATGTATGGCTAATTATCCCAAAGTAATACAATACAGAATGAAATACTATATTGAGTGTATCCTAAATTGGCAAATATTTACCGTCACGGTGGTAATTGTCAATGCTACCATTTCTTTAAAAGTCTGCCGATGAAAATTCGACTCCTGTCAAGGTCCCACATGCCACAAATACGACAGCTGCGATCTAGTGCTGGCTCTAGCCTTCTAGTGTTGTTCGAAATTCTCGAATCTCGTGTGGCTCGTCTACGATGTATTGGTGATGGTGTGTGGTGGAATGATTCGGGGTAGTCGTGGGCATTAAGTCACAAAGGAGTGGGTGTTCTCAGTGTCTGTCTTCTCACACGTGTGACGATTGTTTGTTGTAGCGCTGTCCGATCATCAGGGTGTTGTGTCAATGCTGTGTCGCAGGACGGAGGATGAGAAGTCGGGCGTGCGCAAGGCTGCAATAATGGCTCTACAGAACGTTCTGCTGCTTGATGCTGGATTCTGCAACCAACAGGTAGTGTATAAATCTCTCTCTTTCTCTTTCCTGCTCTCTTTTGCTTGCTGTCTCTCTCTCTTTCTCTCTGTTTCTATCTTTCTCTTTCTCTCTCTCTATCCATCTCTCACTCCTCTCTTTCTCTTGCCCCCTTCCCCCTCTCTCACTATTTCTCTTCTTCTCATCTCTTTCTCACTTCTCGTTAGTGAATCTAGACAATCGTTCAGTTGGTTTCTCTCATTAACTTGACACGTAAGTGGCATGCATGACTGTCTCTATCACGGAAACGCGCCGCTGTCGGCTGAAATTCAGCAAACCAATGCACAGCCTTCCACCTTCTTATTACTGATGAGTCGCTCTGTTGCTGCTGTTGTTGGTGGCAGGTTCGGCATGGCACGCGCACGCATCAACGCTGTCTCCTGTTTTTTTGGCTCACCTTGACTTCGTCAAGATGGGCTATTGCCATGTGGTGTCGTCCGTCCGTCAACATTTGGCTATGGTCAACGATAACTTGAGAACCGTTTGACCCACATGTTTCAAATTGCATATAGTTGTTACTCCTATGGGAGAGAGTTGAACGTCCTATTTTGGATCACGCGCCCGTCAACCTACTTTCGAGCCATGTCCACTTTTTGGCAAAAATGGAAATGGCCTTAAGTCAGTTCAGGTTCAACGGATTTTGCTCATTTTTGGTATGTGAATGAATAAGGACTGGTCCCAAAACACATCACACGGGTTTTCTTTTCTTTTTTAAATTATGCAAATTAGGTCGATTTTGGCAATTTCACTATGCATTTCAGTGTCTGCCTACGGTCAACGATAACTCAAGAACCGTTTGACCCACATGTTTCAAATTGCATATATTACTTTTATTTCAAATTGCATACAGTTGTTACTCATATGGGAGAGATTTGAACGTCCTATTTTGGAGCATGCCAGTCGACCTACTTTCGAGCCACGCCCACTTTTTGGCAAAAATGGAAATGGCCATCTAGATTCATTCGATTTTGTTAAATTTTCCTACCTACTTGCCTACCTATTCATACCTACGTGTAATATTGTGGTTTAGATTCTTCGTTACAGTAATTTGACTGGAATATATTACTTTTATTTGCACGATAATCGAAAACCAAAATGGCGATCATTTAGGCGTAGCGTCATCTCTCGCCCAGATTTCAGACTTTCAGATCTGAAACATTTATTTTCGCATCAAAACTAATCCTGAAACAAAACAGTGAAATTTCTATTAGTATAAAACAGGGAATAAGGACATTTGGTCACATTTCGGTCCGTCATAAATGAAACACTTACCAAATTTTAAATATTATCTTCCTCTTCTATCACACCCAAGGTGAGCATTGACGCTCATTGACGCTTTCATTTATTATTGTTTTCTATTTGTATTCTCTTTTTTTGTAGAATTTGGCGGTGATTCACAAGCGCTGCCTGGATCCGGCGCTGTCCGTGCGCAAGCAAGCTCTCGTCACGCTCTCTGAGCTGCTAGTCAACGCGCCGCCGACCGACGTGCTGCAGAGGTGAGACACACGATGCCATCGTGGATCAAACGATGTTGTTGTGGGTGGCGCATTTCTCTGATGTTGAATTATTGGGTTATCGCCCCTGGATTACTTTGTGCTAATTTGATTGCACTATGATAGGCTGTGCGATTCTATATGTATATATATATATATATATTATCGCCCCTGGATTACTTTGTGCTAATTTGATTGCACTATGATAGGCTGTGCGATTCTATATGTATATATATATATATATACAAGTACAAGTACACATACAAGTATATGTATATATATATATCAAGATCTCTTGATATATATATATATATATACAGCACTTGAGTATATATATATATATATATATATATATATATATATGATAAGTGATGCATGAACTTTGTTTTATGGTATACGTACGCATGAATTCTCACGAGTGCACATATGCTAAAACATGAGTGGATACTATTGCATGCTAAAACATGTCCAGATACTATTGCATGCTAAAACATGTCCAGATGCTATTGGTTGATAACACATGCATGGATGCTACTGCATGCTAAAACATACACAGATACTATTGCATTCTATAACGTGTGCAGGTTTTACCACGTGCTAAAGCATGGACAGTTGCTATTGCATGATAAAACATGTCCAGATGCTATTGCATGCTAAAACATGTCCAGATGCTATTGCATGCTAAATTATGTCCAGATGCTATTGCATGCTAAATCATGTCCAGATGCTATTGCATGCTAAAACATGTCCAGATGCTATCACATCCTAAAACATGTCCAGATGCTATCACATGCTAAAACATGTCAAGATGCTATTGCTTGATAAAACATGCGTGGATGCTATTGCTTGATAAAACGTGTGTGGTTGCTATTGCATGCTAAATCATGTCCAGATGCTTACTGCATGCTAGAACGTGCTCGTTGCTGTAGGATGTGGTTGGATGGCGTGCTGCCGATGGTTATGGACAGAGAGAGCAGCATCGAGGAGAAGTGCATGGAGGTGATGGAGGAAGTGTTCCTCTCCAACATAGTGTCTCACGATCGCACCTGTACGCCCAGCCATAGACGCGCATGGAACATGCTCAACGCCATGGGAGGTACGTGCCTGCAGAAGTCTACTACCTCTCTTCAACGAAGTGTTAGCTGGTTATGCCCACAGGTTCAGCACATGCCATGCTGTATTCAATGTCTGTGTGGAGAGGAGAACCGAGAGGAATTTGCTTGTCAAAATCATGCTTTGTGATTAATTCTCAGCTTAGTTATTAGAAATTCCTTATTCAGTTATTGGAGTTTTATTGTTAGAGTCATTCGTTTTAAGCAGACACAGAAATGTGAAAACCAGTACAGCGTTTCATTTCTAACCAGTTGACGTGGTAGCTATGAAGTGGTGACATGGAGGGTTGACAGAGCGAGGCTAGTTCGCTCACCTTCACTGTTCTGTCACTGTACCGCAGCATTCTCGTGGCTAACGCTGCTCTGCATGATTACGTCAGGGTGCGAAATTAACGGGAGTCCGGAGTCAAATACTCCCTGATTTACTGTCGGACTCCCTGATTTGACATATGCAGGAGTCCGTGTGACTCCCTGGAAATTCTGCCATAATAACTAGTTTATTCCAGAGCACGGCCTCGCAGAATTACTGTATTTTTTCAGCTAATGTCCAAAGAAAATTTGACAGACGTGCAACCGCATGAATCTTAAAAATAAGCACATATTATTAGTTGTTGTTGTTATGTTGTTATTGTTAATATTTTTAATTTTGAACCTTAGACTGCAGACTTCCTCATTTTGCTGCGGACTCCTTCTTTTTGAGGGTAGGGAGTCCGCTGGACTCCCGTGTTCAAAGGTTAATTTCTACTCTTGTTACGTGGTAGGTGAACTCGGGCAGGAATTGAGGCGCTATCTGCAGAAATGCTGCCTGTTCTGGACAAAGCAAGGCAAGATCAAAGCTGCATTGCTAAATGCAATCAAGAGCCACGTGGGAACTGAGAACAACAAGGTCAGGGTGATACATGCTTTTAGCGATTGCACGAATGCTGTTTTATGTGAGATAATGAAATCATAGCAAGCTAGGGGTGATTATAACATGATAATGACATATTGTCCATAGTCGATCTGTTTCATGCGTTACCTAGCCACGTCTAGCTGCCGGTAAATATATGAAGATGGTATGAAAGCTCATCAGAATTGTTCAACAGGGCGCATGGACTCTCCTGGCTGAGTTAGCTCCAGTTGTCAGCAGTTTTGATGCTGACTTCGCCATATCTTACTGGCGGGACAACAGTCGGAAGGGTGAGTGATTTTAGGTGCAAATTTATCTGACTGGAAGGATCTAGACTAAATTCACAAGCTGCAGTAAGCCACCTGTTTAATAAGCATGGATAATCTGGAGCATGGATAAGCATGGATGGTTGGCTACCCACTTGCAATGTTGCATACTTTATTTTGATTCGTTACATTTCTTTTACAGTCTGTGTGCCTATCATTGATATAATACGTGTTGTTGTCTGCGTGTCTGTCATTGATATAACACGTGTTGTTGTCTGTGTGTCTGTCATTGATATAACACGTGTTGTTGTCTGTGTGTCTGTCATTGATATAACACGTGTTGTTGTCTGCGTGTCTGTCATTGATATAACACGTGTTGTTGTCTGTGTGTCTGTCATTGATATAACACGTGTTGTTGTCTGTGTGTATGTCATTGATATAACACGTGTTGTTCTCTGCGTGTCTGTCATTGATATAACACGTGTTGTTGTCTGTGTGTATGTCATTGATATAACACGTGTTGCTGTCTGTGTGCCTGTCATTGATATAACACGTGTTGTTGTCTGCGTGTCTGTCATTGATATAACACGTGTTGTTGTCTGTGTGTCTGTCATTGATATAACACGTGTTGTTGTCTGTGTGTCTGTCATTGATATAACACGTGTTGTTGTCTGTGTCTCAGCAGACGAGGATATCATCACGCTACAGAAGGTGCTCAAAGTGATCGCCAGCATGGCCGGCAAGCTGACAGCTGGCATGCAGCAGCAGCTGCTGGCGGAGCTGCATGCCAAGCTGGCAGCGTTCGACAGCCCGCCCGATCTCGTCTCGGAGATGATAGCTGCGCTCTATCGTGTAAGTTAGTGAACGCTGAGCGATCGAGTGGTGAAAGGATGATCGATAGCAACAGTGGCGAAGGGTTGGCTATTGCAATTAACGCACCCGATCGGAATGGTAGCGAATTGTTATGTCGAGCAGAAATGTGTGTAGCAGTCGGCGTTGGCCAACACGCCTACAATGCTCCCCTGTGCAGTTCAGTATCGCTTTCAAGCACGACTTCATTTTGCATAATTTCACCCTCACACAGTACAGTACTATAGACAGCGCTATCATTATCATTATTCGTTCGCTAGGTGCGCGGGGGAGGTATGCACGCTCACTGTGATGTAGAGGGCGCTGTAGACAGTACTATTATAGACGGCGCTGCTGCTGTCATGACAGATCGGCGAGGAGCAGGCGTGCTCACTGTGATGTAGAGGGTGCTGTTTACAGTACTACAGAGGGCGCTGTCGTTGTCGTTACAGATCTGCGAGGAGCAGGCGTGCTAACTGTGATGTAGAGGGTGCTGTATACAATACTATAGAGGGCGCTGTCATTGTCGTTACAGATTTGTGAGGTGCACGGCGAGGAGCGGGGGCGCGCGCTCACTGTGATGTAGAGGGCGCTGTAGGCAGTACTATAGATGGCGCTGTCGTTGTCATTACAGATTTGTGATGTAGAGGGCGCTGTAGGCAGTACTATAGATGGCGCTGTCGTTGTCGTTACAGATCTGTGAGGTGCACGGGGAGGAGCGGGGGCGCGCGCTCACGGAGCAGTGGTGCGTTGACCTGCTGCAGGCCTGCAACACGTACCTGTCGGAGGCGATTCTCAGCGAGAGCACGGCGGTGGTCGCGGGCGTCGACGAGGACCTCGTCATCGCGCACCTGTTCACGCTCGGCGAGGTCGCGCAGGCCATCCCCGCGCGCGTCCCGCGACGCCTCCTCACCATCGTCGAGAGCCTCATCGCCGCGCCGACGATCAGTGCGCCGCCGGGGGCGCCACCGTCGCAGGGGGACGCCGCGTCGTCCGAGGAGGAGGTGCCGCCGTCGCAAGACGCGTTCTCGCAGCTGTCACAGTTCCGCGGCGCGCGGATGGGCTCGCGCGTGCGCGCGCACGCGTTCATCACGCTCGGCAAGCTGTGCCTGCAGAACGAGGCGGCGGCGAAGCGGTGCGTCGCGGCGCTGGCGCGCGAGCTCGAGACGAGCGGCGACGCGGTCGTGCGCAACAACGTCGCGTTCGTGCTGTGCGACCTGTGCGTGCGCTACACGTCGGTCGGCGAGCGTCACATCGCGAGCGTCGCCGCGTGCCTGCGCGACACGTCGCCGCTCGTGCGCCGGCAGACGCTGACGCTCGTCACCTCACTGCTGCAGGAGGACTACGTCAAGTGGAAGGGCACGCTGTTCTTCCGCTACGTGACGACGACGGTCGACGCTGACGCCGACATCGCCTCGTTCGGTGGGTGTGTGCGCGCGGGGGGGAGGGGAGGGGTGTACTGTTGGTGGGGTTTTTCTCTTGTTGTCTCGCTTGTGCTTTGTCTGCTTCTCTCCGGCTGTCTCTCTGCCTGTGTCCTTGTCACTGTTCGTGTTTTTCCTTTTCTCTCTCTCTCTCCTTTTTCTCTCTCCCTTTCCCTGTCTCTCTCTCTCCCCCTCCCTCTGTCTCTCTCTATCTCCCTCTCTCTGTCTCACTCTCTCTACCTAAGTCTGTCTCGGTCTCTCCCTATACCTCTCCCTCTCTTTCACTCACTGACTCACTCATTCACTCCCTCATTTATCCCTCTTTTATTACTAATTTTCTAAATAATACTAAACTGGCAAAAAAAGAAGTCAAACACTGGTCTAAACAAGAAGTAAATCAGCTGCTAGGGTTGAAGTAAAGTTTGTATTTCCGGTTATGCGTAAGTTTATTTTGATGACACTGTTTGGTACTTGCAGCACAATTCTGCTTGGTGAATCTGCTGCTGCCCAGGAATCCACAGATGTTCTTCAACCACTTTATTGAGTGCATCTTTCATTTCAACTGCTACGAGAACCATGCGGCGTACAACAAGTTCACGCAGTCGGAACGCGAAAAGTCTCGCTTCTCTCTGAAGGGAACGGGAAATAAAAGGTACGGCCCAACGAAACCTCAACACGCCAGCAGCATTTTTACCTAAAATGTACTTACCATGTTTCAGTGAATACTGCTTCGTTAATGTAATACTCGTTTAAGGAGGAGCTGTTGTAAGGGAGCTGGGAAGTTGTGCTTCAAGATTTCTGGAGCATTTGCAGTTTTTATAAGTGTCAGTTTTCTAGGCCAAGCAAGCCTATTAAAGTCAGGTTCTGACTCCCAAATAAATGTTTCGCAGGTGTGTCTTGTGATATACGGTATTTTCATAAGTAAATGCATTATTTACTCCTGGTATTTTTGTGGAAGTTTGTGTGCAGTACACACGTGCAGATGTACCGTCCCATAACAAAACGTGTGTTATGAACGTGTGTACATGCTCCTACTGGAGCATGACAGATGAACAGCACTTCAAGCTGGTAGCAGAGCTGTTTATAGTGTCTTTACGTGTGTGCAGCATGCGCATGCAGGTATACAAGTTCTTACTCGAGCACATGACAGACGACCAACGCTTCAAGCTGGTAGCTAAGCTCACGCAGGAGGTGCTGGGAGCGATCGTTGACGGCACGATGGTACTGGACGCGCACGCCGTGCCCCTGCTGCAGGACTCCCTCGCCATCCTCTGCTGCAAGGTAAACGCACGCGCGTCCCAACCTGTAACGCGAGGAGAACGTGTCAAGTTGTGTGGAGCAGCCGTTTTAAAGGTCCGCTACATGTGTATATTGTAGCAGTGGCGCCCGCAGATAGAAGCACTGGAAGCACAGTGCTTCCAGTAAATTTTGGGTTAAACAATTTTGTTCCTACATTTTGTTCCTAAATCTCTCTCGCAAGACTCACCAGATTGCATCTCCAGACGTCTACCATTCAAAAATTTTCAGGGGGCATGCCCCCAGACCCCCCTGCCCCTAGCATGCAGCGCGCCTACGGCGCTTGCTTTTTATTATCACTGAGGATTTTATCCTTCTGTGCTTCTACTTTCTTAAGACCGGTGGGTGCCAGTGTATTGTAGCGCTGTAAAATAATGCCAAGTGAAAGTTAATAGGCGACAGAGTGAGTTATGCTTAAAGGCCATACGTACGTTCCGTGCGTTCAGTCACGACGTAGAAAAACCTCCCCTACAATATCAGGCCAGGTTAGCTGCGGACGGGGTGGGTCATTTCGGTCGTCAAATGATCGCAATTGCAGCTGATGTCAAAGAAAAATCTCGTCATTGTTGGACCTCTTCGGTGATGTCTTGTGCAGCACCATTGTCGTGTGAAACTTCATAATAGAAATATATTGCATATTATATATTTTACATGAGATCTGCCTGGATATGCACTTGGCCTGAACTGAAGTGTATGTCACGATGTAATAGCCGGGAATAAAGATGGCTAGAAGCAACGAAGTGTGCTAATTATAACAGGTGAACGTTCTCGTTATAACTCGTATTAACTGACGCCCCGTGAACTCCTGCAGGAGATTAAGTTGTCTCAGCTGCGAGGATCGCAGAGTTCAGCCGATGACATGCAGGGCGAGCAGGACTTTACCGCTGTTGCCATGGCGACGACAAAGAAGACGATCATCAGTCACGTGGTGAAGCGGAATGTCATTGAGAACATCGTCCCCGTTGTGATTGCTCTCAAACACATGGTACGTGCCATAGCACCGACCTGTAATAGAAAACTGGAGTGGTGCCACGGGATGCTTATACACTTCACTACCCCATGCATGTTTGACCAAAGTAGAAATTTTGCTGGAGAGCCGATACCATGCTACTGTTACTGAATTATTAACATACCGTAATTCGCATGTGAATTGCCAAATGTAACTTTGTGGTTTTTCCAGCAACCTATTTACCCATTACGTAGCATATTAGCATACAAATTTTAATGTTTTTTTTTTTAATTGTATTATGTGGGATTATCAGCACATTTATAAGATTTTCATGCTCCCTTATAGCTGTAAAAAAAACTAGTGTTGATCATCCTTTTGATTACAGCTAGAGCAGCAACGCTCGCCTGTGGTGAAGGACCTAATGATGTATCTTAAGGAACTTATGAAGGACTATAGGAGTGAAGTGAAAGGTGATTAACTTTCTGATTAATCTATTTGTTAATTTTCTAAATAGCAGCATGTGATTTTAATGCCTGTAGCAGCATTTAAAATGCAAAGTAGCAAGTGATGTAATTGTATGATGTGCAACGAGGTCTTCATTATTATTTCTTCTATTTACATCACTCGAACAGCATGTCAAACTAATTGTTATCGTGTCGTAATAATTGAACGAGGACACGCCAGCTGATGCGCTTTGCTCACGTCGTGGTTTTCGCACTCACAGACATCATGGCGGCTGACAAGCAGCTAGCAAATGAGATCGAGTTTGATCTTCGTAAGTTTGAGCAGGATCAGGAGGAGGAGAAGCGACAGCAGAGACGCCAATCATCCCATCTGTCCGGTGGCGCCCCCCCACTCGCCGTGAGTAGATAAAAATTACCAGGAGAGTGTGTTGCTGTGGGAGTCAAGTTATCGTTGCATCCTAGTAGTATGATCCTACCCATATTTAATCCAAGGCTATATATATAGGAGGCTACTGATGCAATGGGTATTGTGAGATAGTTTCAGTGGAGGATAATTTATGAGGTTGAGAGACGAGATAGTTAGGTAGGTGGATGCGTTGATCAGCTGTTTTATAAGAGCTGTGAGCAGGTTGATGGGTATGATGACCATCTGTTTCACAAGGGCTGAAGATGTTGATTGTAGGCAATGAGTGAGGCAATCGCTAGCGGGGATCATGCAGCTAATATAGAGCTGAAATATGGCATTAGAAGGTGCAAGAAAGTGCCTGAAGGTTGCTGAAGAGGCTTACTCGAGGAACGACGTGGTTGTACGAGTCCGTTAGCACGCAGCACACTAAAAGCATTCTATACGTGAGTCCGGCGGGCCGTTGCACCTGTGAGAGGCTTACGCGAGGAACGACGTGGTTACGCGAGTCTGTTAGCACGCAGCACACTATAAGCACTCGATACGTCCGGGCCATAATAAAAATGTTTGTTTGCCCTCATGCGGCCGACCCGCCAAAAAGGGGCCGGCTCAAAAAAATGTATTGATCTTTTTTTTTATAGAAATTGTATCACTGTACATTAAATAATTCTGTAGGCAATATATTATATGTTACCAAGCAAAACAAACATTTAACATAAAAGGTATCTCTACACAAGCACACCCGAGCATGTAGACACCATGCTGAATTTGTAAAAAGACCCCTGCCCTAAAAAAAAGCCAACCTACTTACCCAAACTTTTCAGCCTGGGTCGTGTGAGGGCAAACAAATATTTTTTTAATTGTGGCCCCGGCGGGCCGTTACACCTGTTGAGCATATATGTAACGTTGGCTGTGTTGCATTGTTGTGCAGGGTGGCCGTGCGCCGGGCACTCCGTCAGCTAGGGGTCCGTCGCGGCGAATGTCGCGTGCTGACCAGCGGTCTCCTGCGCAGAGGTCATCGCGGGGTGGCTCTCCCGCGGCCGCGCCGCTGGTCACGCATGGCGACGACAGTGCGGCGGCGGCAGCGGCGGCAGCGCATGACATGCGGGAGGCTCGCGTCGTGCTGCGTGACATCAACACACCTAGGTGAGTACCCGACGCTGATCGTTGATCATCCGGTGGTTGAAGTATCGTGTAAATGTGATAGACATGTCGTTGGATGACAAGTACAGTGGCTTGCCTGGTATGAAATTAACAGGGTTGCTTAGT
The DNA here is from genome assembly GCF_000485595.1 of Priapulus caudatus. Classification (NCBI taxonomy): domain Eukaryota; kingdom Metazoa; phylum Priapulida; class Priapulimorpha; order Priapulimorphida; family Priapulidae; genus Priapulus; species Priapulus caudatus. Next base: position 196,771 of record NW_014577113.1, on the reverse strand, counting down.
TGGTTATCCCTCGTAGGCGCCTAGATGGCACATCAGGCCGTGACAAGAGATCTCCAACATCGTCGGTCCGCTGCTACTGGCCTCAGCGTGTCCCCTGACAGTTCACACATCCTTCTCGATGGTCTTTCTCCAGGTCTCCTTGGGTCTTCCCCTTCTTCTCCTCCCGTCTGGCGTCCAACAGGGTTGCTTCGTTGCAGTAAAAATTTAACAGTGCACCAGACGGCACGTGAGCGCTACAGCTGGTGCACCTATAATTTTTTAAGTGTGTGGTAATATGACTAATATCACTGAGAAGCAGTACTGTAGATAGACAAGTGAAAAAAAAATAAGTACAGAATCATAGAGTATGTGTAGCTCGTGTATACGTCTGTTATTATATGGCTTCTTTGTTGACTGTGTATAGCCTGCACATACTTGGTCCTTGATTATTTACTGTGATGGTTTTGCATTGTTAGTCTTGCCAAAAGGATTTTAGGTTCGGAAGGTAGGTACCTTTCCCTCTCATCTCGATGTCGTAAAACGTGCGCAGTATCATGGGTGGCATTATACGTTTTTTGAGCTATCGCTTGACGACTCTGGGCATTCGTAATTAGTTCATATTGTCAAAGTGAGACGGTCCAGGGGCCCGCTGTCAGAAACAAATAGTTTTTGAGCACCATAAGTCTAAAATGTAATAACTTTTGCTCGACACTACTTCAAAAGTTGATTGTTGAACTTGATGTTTCTGACAACGGACCCCGGGCTCTTCACAGGGTTCGTAGCGGGTCTTCCAAAGTTAACCAGTAGCTGATCTGATCTGACGCATTCTTTTACGTGTGTCTGACACTGACAGATCTAATGAGAAATGCAGCATTTACGTTGAGCAATCAATCCTTGTGTCCTGCCTGTGGGCTTGTTTTACGGACGCTCAGTTATAAAACCCGTTTATATTCGACACGTTTTTCACGGCGTAACTCCTTGTTCTCCATTATTGCTGTTTTCGTGCTGCAGTATTTCTTCAGCGCTGATGCACAGCTTGAGTGTAGCGTTAGAGCGTCTCAGCGAGTAGAGCAGTAGTGTGGCATTTGAATTGGTATTAGCATATGTGGGGTGTTAGGTACGTGTTAGACGCACGCATGCCGTAACAAGTTTACTTCTAGCATGTTGATTCCATCCACAATGCCGTGTGTTGCAGGAACCTAACGCAGGTTGCTCGAAAGGCGATAGATTCCGCACAGCGGTTCAGGGAGCAGCGAAGTACCCCTGGCAGACGCCAGAGCATCGCACCCGACCGGGGCGCGAGCGGCGACACACCTGACACCAGGGGGCGCCTCGCGTCCGTGCCGACGTCCGGCAACGAGTCGTTGCTGCCACCTCGCACCCCGCAGCGGCTGAGCGGGAAGGGCAGCAGAGCTATAAGCACGCCATCACGTAAGTCTGACTAGATGTGTGCACAAAATCTCCAGGGGCCCATCGTCAGAACGATCCACGAGTGGGAACAAAGGTCGTAATACACTCACAGAGTGAATAAAAAAACGTGTTTGTTATTCGTCTCACTTTTTTGGTATTCGTTAGTTTGTTTTTAGCTCATCTGACATAGTCAGATGCAGCTTGTAGAATCGCTTGATCGTCCGTCTGTCCGTCCGTCCGTCCGTC
>NW_014577113.1:191958-195070 GCF_000485595.1 Priapulus caudatus | reverse complement strand
TATAGGGGAGAAAATCCAGAATACTGCGGCACACAATCTAAACGAGCGCGAACCTAGGCTCGTCAATAGTCCGGTGTATAGCATCATGGTAGGAAAAGCCATCACTGGCCGAAATTGGAGGTCACAAGGTCAAAGGTCAGTGGGCACAGGGCAGATTTAGACATTTTCTGAGGACATGGTCTGACGGAGCGATTGAAAAACTTTTTTGTTTCAGCCGGTGACCTAGCATTTTTATGGCTTTATTGAAAGGACATGAAATGTCCCTTCTGCTGACATGCGAAGAGTAAGTGTCGGATACACTTTTGACCCTCAAGAGGAGGGTTAAACATGATTTGTTCACTGTCAAACAAAGGAGCTGAACTGCTTTTTGCTAGTAGAATCCCCTTCCCCCGCCCCCCACCTCCCTCCTACCCTCCAGCGGCATAGTAGGGCGTGTCACCTAACATGATGTCGTACGCAACTGCGTCGAAAGAGTGTCTGCTATCTGCGCACCTAAACAAATGTCGGGACTACGCACGACTGCAAATTTTACCTTTATAATCTTAGCAACACGACCTCAAGACCCAGAACGCTCTGCGGCTCTTGTATTGGCTTAATGAAAGGACCCATGAAATGTCCCTTCTGTCTGCACAATGCGAAGAGTAGAGTGCTCCGGATAACCTTTTTACCCTCAATGAGAGCGGTAAACCATGGGCAATTTGTTGACGGTACACAAGACTGAGGAGCTTGAACTGCTTTTGCTATTAGAGCCCCCTTCCCCGCCACCCTCCCCCTTCCCCCTCCCCCACCCACTCCCACCGCCACTTCCTACCCCCACCCTCCCCCTACCCTCCATCTGCGACTTGGGCATGTCCTAACAATGTGTACGCAACTGCGTGTCTGCATATCTGCGCCTAACAAATGTGGTACTACGCACGACTGAAATTTTACGTTTATAATCGTAGCAACACACCTCAGATGAGCCCAGACGCTCTGCGGCTCTTGTTATTCACTCCTAATATTGTGATACTTGATTGATGTAGACACTAGTATCCCTGCAGAGTATCACAGTACTCTGAAAGTTAATTTATTATTAAATTAAATAAATTACCTAGACAGGTACAAATGCTAACTCTATTATAAAACTAAATTAAACTAAATTTAATAAAATAAAATAAAATAAAACTAAATTATAAACTCTAACACCGTATATAATCTGGGACAGGAATAATGATGGGTAACGTATCACTAACACGGATTGGAACAGTCGGTGACGTGTGTTTCGTCGTAGCGCGTCTGTAACTCTGGGAAGCACTGATAGTTTCGCATCCCCACTGCAGGTTACCAGGCGGCCAACATCACGTTCATGCCACACGACATCAGCGCCATCCCAACAACTCCGATCTCCGTGAGAAAGGTGAGACCGAGAGGCTCACCACCAGAGGGCACCACCACGGATATGCTTTGCCTGCCTTTTTTGCCAGATAAGCTGCAGCCTCCGCCGGCAGCGTGGAACGTCGAGCCACCAGTAAGTCTGCATGCAGGGGCGGATCCAGGATTTTTTAAGGGGGGGTGTCCAGGAAGAAATAAAGGGCACTTTTTCCTGCTTAATTTTTCTGGTGTTTTAAAAAGCCGCCAAATGCCACTTGGGGGGGTTTGGGGGACCTCTCCCTAGAAATTTAAAAAAAATTGGTCTAGAATGCAAAAATTTATCAGATCCGGTCCCCTGCGTACCCCTCTTTGCCCATTTCTAGGTTTTTATAACAAATTTATATATATAAGTAAATCTTTATCAGAAAAACTAGCCTTGAAAAAATTGGGATGAAATTGTTTAGGGCACTTTGAATGCATCTGCTAGTGTTTATCGGCTAGTCTACCTGGGAAGCAGTGGATGCGTGCTCGTACGCACGTTGTTCCACGAAAAGCTTGCGAATTATAAATGAGTAGCTTAATAAATTCCACCGCCAGATTTATTCTCATTTGCAGCATTGTATGGACTACGCGGTTTGCAGTGTTAAAATGGCATGTTCTTGCAGCAAAATGCATAGATATACTTACTGTGAGCTCGTCTATGTTGCAAAATTCACTACACCTCATTTGTATTGCTACTTTCATAACATTTCTTTACAAAACCTATTAAACGAGAATACTTGTCTTATGAAAGTAGCGCCACAATGATGTTTACACATCCGGGACACAGCCGAGCGATCGTTAACAGTTCTTTTCTATGATAAAACAAGTTATAATTCATTATTATATGTTTGTTCAGTACAAAATTGTAAAATTTATTTAAATCACATGTTATCCACATTACTTATGCAATCAGCAAACAAATACGGTATATAATGTTTTCTTTCCAGGAACTATTTGCGCTAGCGTACCCTCTTTGCTCAACATAATTTATGTGTATCTATACGCCGAAACTCTGTCGGACGTTGTTTCAAAATCCTCTAGTTCGGAGCACATTTCTGGCTCAATAAGAACATTTCGTGATATTTGCATACTGCAAGTATGCTCACAGTAGGTGTATGTAGGCTTTTTGTTGCGAGGTTTATCCACTTTAAAGGACGTGATTCACTGTGTAGCTGATACTGATGCCTGCTTAGCTAAATCAATTTTGCCTTCACTTCTGTGCACTTCAGCATGGCAGCGCGAAAGTTAATCTGAAGCTGACAGAGGCAGGCGGCGCGAGAGGGAGACAGCGGACGAGGAATGCCCCTGGCGACGCGGAGGCTGCGGTCGTCACGGCGATCAAGGTCGAGGCGCCCGACGAGATGTCGGACGAGTCTGCGGCGGATGTTGTCATGGCGGAGAGAGAGGCGATGAGCTGGGTGAGAGGCTGGCACTGGACAGCGGGGTCACGCACGATGCGACACGGGTCAGGCGGGGTCACACACAATGCGACACGGGTCACACACGATGCGACACGGGTCAGGCGGGGTCACACACGATGCGACACGGGTCATGCGGGGTCATGCACGATTCGACACGGGTCACGTGGGGTCACGCACGATGCAACACGGGTCATGGGGGTCACGCACGATGCGACACGGGTCACGTGGGGTCACGCACGATGCGACACGGGTCACGCAGGGGCACGCACGATGCGACACGGGTCACGCAGGGGCACGCA
>NW_014577113.1:190375-191225 GCF_000485595.1 Priapulus caudatus | reverse complement strand
GGTCACACACAATGTGACACGGGTCATGCGGGGTCACACACGATGTGACACGGGTCACGCGGGGTCACACACAATGTGACACGGGTCATGCGGGGTCACACACGATGTGACACGGGTCACGCGGGGTCACACACAATGTGACACGGGTCATGCGGGGTCACACACGATGTGACACGGGTCACGCGGGGTCACACACAATGTGACACGGGTCATGCGGGGTCACACACGATGTGACACGGGTCACGCGGGGTCACACACAATGTGACACGGGTCATGCGGGGTCACACACGATGTGACACGGGTCACGCGGGGTCACACACAATGTGACACGGGTCACGCACGATGCGACAGATCACACACGATGCGACACGGGTCATGCAGGGTCATGCACGATTCGACACGGGTCACGCGGGGTCACACAATGTGACACGGGTCACGCAGGGTCACGCACGATGCGACACGGGTCACGCAGGGTCACGCACGATGCAACGGGTCACGCGGGGTCACACAATGCGACACGGGTCACGCACGATGCGACGGGTCACACACGATGCGACACGGGTCATGCAGGGTCATGCACGATTCGACACAGGTCACGCGGGGTCACACACTATGCGACACGGGTCACGCGAGGTCACACACGATGTGACACGGGTCACGCGGGGTCACACACAATGTGACACGGGTCATGCGGGGTCACACACGATGTGACACGGGTCACGCGGGGTCACACACAATGTGACACGGGTCACGCGGGGTCACACACGATGTGACACGGGTCACGCGGGGTCACACACAATGTGACACGGGTCACGCGGGGTCACACACGATGTGACACGGGTCACGCGGG
>NW_014577113.1:181095-190152 GCF_000485595.1 Priapulus caudatus | reverse complement strand
CGCAGGGTCACGCACGATGCGACACGGGTCACGCAGTGTCACGCACGATGCGACACGGGTCACGCAGGGTCACGCACGATGCGACACTGCTCACGCAGGGTCACGCACGATGCGACACGGGTCATGGGGGGTCGTGCATGACCCTGCGTGACCCGTGTCACATCGTGCGTGAGACTGCGTGACCCGTGTCACGCAGGGTCATGCACGATGCGACACGGGTCACGCGAGGTCACACACGATGTGACACAGGTCATGCGGAGTCACGCACGATTCGACACGGGTCACACAAGGTCACGCACGATGCGACACTGCTCACGCAGGGTCACGCAGGGTCATGCACGATGCGACACGGGTCATGGGGGGTCACGCACGATGCGACACGGGTCACGCAGGGTCACGCACGATGCGACACGGGTCACGCAGGGTCATGCACAATATGACACGGGTCACGCAGGGTCATGCACGATGCGACACGGGTCACGCAGGGTCATGCACGATGCGACACTGCTCACGCAGGGTCACGCACGATGCGACACGGGTCATGGGGGGTCACGCACGATGCGACACGGGTCATGGGGGGTCACGCACGATGCGACACGGGTCACGCGAAATCACGCATGCAACCCGATGGCACGAGGGTTTACGTGCTGTGCGCAGACTTGTTCGTGCAGCGCTAGCTCGTGCGCCCTCTGATGCAACGAACGATCTCAGATGGTCGATTCACAGATCATTGCACATTTAGATGAGTAACTTATTGCAAAGCTCAAAAGCTCATCAATAATCATCATAAAGCTTATCATAAAACCGTAATGTTACTCTAGACATCAAAAATGGCTAAATTGGACAGGAGAAAATTAGTTTAGTTGTATTAAGTTATTTCACTACACGTGAAAATTTATTACTTTCTATGTGAAAAAAAAGAACTAGAAGACTAGTTTAGACAAATTCAGTTCGCACGTGAAAACTAAATCATTTGTGCATAAAAGAGTTATTGGTCTACGTATGTTGGTGTAGACAAGGCTATTAGGTGTTTGATAAACTGACATGAATGCTCATGGTAACTGGTGACTGGTGATAATAGAATAAACTACGTCATTCTCATCAACATCTGTATGTTCTCACTGTCCCACAGAGCAGCAGACGAAGCAGCAGAGCGAAGCCTGCAGCAGCACCACAGCGACGCAGCAGCAGGAGCAAGAGGAACTGAGATGAAGCCATTTATCAGTTTATTCCTCCATCATTCCACATCCATGCGATCGTCGTACGTGTTCTTAGAGTGTTTCTCCCACTTGTGTCCACATATTTATTTCTTTATGTCGGGCCATAATAAAAATATTGTTTGTTTGCCCTCACCCAACCGATCCAGCCAAAAGGGGGCCGACTCAAACATTTTTATTGATCATTCCCATTCTTTTTTTTTATACAAATTGTATCACTGTACATTATTTAAATCTGTAGGCAATACATTATATGTACTAAGCAAAATAAACATTCAACATAAAAGGTATCTCCACACAAGCACACCCGAGCATAAGACACCATGCTGAATTTGTAAAAAGACCCCCCTCAAAAAAAATGTTAGGCCTACCTACCTACCCAAACTTCAGCCTGGGTCGCGTGAGGGCAAACAAATATTTTTTTAATTGTGGCCTCACGTACTATCTCTATCTTCTTTCATGTTGTATACTTATTGTACGTTTGTGACAAGTTGTAGTCCATTCCATGTGCACAGATAGATTTTTGCATTAAACGTCATTGTTTTTTTATAACCCTTATAAACATTATGATGAACGTACCTTCCTGATAAAGAATTGCATTGAAAAAAGCTCATAAGTATGCTACTAGACTGGCCCTCCAACTCGACAGCATTGGATAAGTAACGGGGCCATTGTCAAGTATCCGTTTTAATACGATACTTGCCACGCTATAATATTTTTATATGTCAGTTAGGCCGCCGCCATGGTATGACCTGCATAGATATACGCTGTACATATATACGTGTGTGCATTAAGGATATCTTATTTAGGATATCTATGGTTCATATATATATAGATCATGATCTCTGCAGAAAAATTGTCATATAGCCACTAAGCCTACCGCTCTAAAAGTCATTGCTAAAACCCAGTAATAGAAATATAATAATATATAATATAATATAGCTGTCATCTGACGTTCATGAAGGTGCGCGCGCGCATCCGTACATTTATTATTACATTTCTTACATTATCCCTACATAATATACGTATACGTATGATTTGCGCTGACGTTTGCTGTTTACGATGTGACGACCTCTCCGCTCCGCGTTTCCAGAGCGAAACGGGGGAGGGGCGTTGCTTTATTAGTGAGACTATTCGGCTAACCTACTAATGCGTAGTTTAGTTTACGTTAATGTGTCCGCCAATGTGCCGCGGTGTCTTTATTGGTCAGCGAGCAGTTTCATTTACGGTATATATTATCCCCCGTCGCATTCGCACGTTGATTTAGTAGGGGGATGCTAAACGCATGACTTGTCAACCAGGAATACACCAATATACTTCGGTTAAAACCGGTCGGCGTCGGTAACGTGTTGTTTGCGTGTCTATCGGGTGGGTTCGATGCGCACAGGCGCTCGTCATGCTAGCCTACCTCCGCCCGTATGATTTGAGAGAAGCGACGAGAAATGACATTGGAACGCGTGAGAAATTGCTAGGGTAGCGCCTGTCACGCGGTCGCAGAGTTGGCGGGGTTCACCCCTCGACGCATGGCCGCATTTTTTTTAGAATGCGCGTCGTTCGCGTGAAGGGAGCACGTAGAGTCACCAGGGCGAAGATGTTGGGGTGATAGCGAAGCAGTAACGCGTGCACCGCTCTCTCTCTCTCTCTCTCTCTCTCTCTCTCTCTCTCTCTCTCTTCTACTCTCTCTCTCTCTCTCTCTCTCTCTCTCTCTCTCTCTCTCTCTCCTTCCACTCTCCTCTCCATCTTCTCTCTCTCTCGTCTCTCTCTTATGTGACTTCTCGTCGGTCTCTCTCTGTCTTCTCTCTCTCTCTCTTCCTCTGCCTTTCTCTCTCTCCTCTCTCATCTCTCTCTCTCTCTTCTCTCTCTCTCTCTCTCTCTCCTCGCTCTCTCTCTCTCTCTCTCTCTTTTGTCTCTCGTCTCTCTCTCTGTCCTGACTTCTCTTCTCTTTCGACTTTCTCTCTCTCTCTCTCTCTCCTTCTTTCTCTCACTCTCTCTCTCTCTCTCTGATGCTCTCTCATCTCTCTTTGCTCTTCGGGTCTCTCTCATGCCGGCTCTCTCGATATCTTGTCCTCTGCTTCCTCTCTTTTCGCTCTCTCTCTTCTCTCTCTCGTACTCTCTCTCTCTCTACTCTTTCCTCTCGCCTCTCTCTCTCGTCTCTCTCACTGTGGCTCTCTCTCTTTGTCTGGAGCTCTCTCTCCCGTCTCTCTGAATCTCTGTCTCTGTTCAGCTTTCTCTCCTCTACCTCGTATATAGCGGGATATCATTTGAGTGTTAGTCAGTAATAAACTAGCTGATAACGTGATTTCGGACTCTCGATGAACACCTCAGCTGCCCGTCTGCTTCGCGGGAGCCTCGCCGTCGTGAACTACATCCCCTGTCTAACTCTGCCAGATCTAACGCACCGACCCACGTGTCTAATTTGCGATGATCATTTCTAAATAAGCTTGATTCAGCTCTGCAAATGAATGGTTCGTGGTTCGTCGCACGTCACAGGTTATCATTGCTTGTGTACAGAAACATAGCAAGCGTGCGCTTATCAGATTCAGCCGCATGAACCTTTTCCCCCTCCTCACCGTACACACGATACCCTCATCATATCATGTCACCATCAGCGTCGTGGATCGTTCATCATCATTCGTCGATCGTCCGTCATTCATAACCTAGAGTAAATAATAGCACAAGTTCATTTCTGCAAGGCTCCGTCTCACTCTACCTCTCTCCCCTTTCTTCCCTTATACTCCGCTCATCTTTCTTATATCATGTGTGCTTTTTTCTCGACTTTCTCAAACACCTCTAGTCTGTCTGACTTCTTTCACACGCGCACACGCACTCCCTACGCACCTGTCACCGCAGATACACCTCCATCTGTCCCTCTGCTCTCTCTCTCTCTCTCTCTCTGCTCATCTCTCTCTCTCATCTCATCTCTCTCTCTCTCTCTCTCTCTCTCTCCACTCTAGCGCTTCTCTCTTTCTTGCCTATCTATTCATCAACATTCATATCGTATCTATTCTAAGCTATCTTATCTTCTATCTGTCTATCTATACCAAAATCCATCTATTACCTCTCTCCTTCTCCATCTCTCTCTCTCTCTCTCTCTCTACTCTCCTCATCTCTCTCTCTCTGCTCTCTCTTCTCTTCTCTCACTCTCTCTCCTACCTCTCTCTCTCTCTGTCTCTCTCTCTCTCTCTCCTTTCCTCTCGCTCTCTTCTCACTCCCACACACACCGCGCGCACCTAAGGTGACGCAGAACCGCGCTGTAGTAGAACGTAACGTAATTGGTGCTCTATCTGAATGAGCGAGACGGGCGTTCGTAACAGCATCTTACTCGCCCTCCCAGCCCCCGCATCACATCCACCTCCCCATCACATCCCCACCCCTCATCACATCCCCACCTCCTTCATCACTATCCCCAGGCCTCCCCATCACATCCCAACCTCAACTTCATCATCATCCCCCACCTCCTCATCACATCCCCACCTCCTCATCACTCCCAGACCTCCCCATCAGCATCCCCGCGTCCCATCACATCCCCAGGCCTCACCCCATCACTCCCCACTTCGTCATCACATCCCCAGCGCCCCCATCACATCCCCAGCCTCCGCATCGCCGCATCACATCCCCAGCCTCCCCATCAATCCCCACTCCCATCACATCCCCACCTCCTCATCACATTCCCAGCCTCCCATCACTATCCCACCTCGTCACATTCCAACATCACCAGCGTCGCCATCACATCCCCAGCCTCCGCATTTCCGTCCATCACATCCCCAGACCTCCGATCTCCCACATCACATCCCCAGCCTCCGCATCTCCGCATCTCCCATTCACATCCCCACGCGTCCGCATCGACATCCCCAGCACTCCTCACTGCCATGTCAAGTGGTGCAGAGAGAAGTCTTAGCGGCGTACTCATTATTCTCCGTACTGCCGGCCAAAATTGTATGCGTACGAAATTGGCTTAGGTGGCTTGGAACGGGAGAGCGATTGTGCAGAGCCAGTGAGAAGTCTCTATCGCCTGTCATCACAACAATGGAAACAGTACGTTGCTGTAAATTCGATACATCCCCTAACGACCCACGTAACTTACAATCGCTTCCGGAATCGCTTACTAAGCCAGTTAATAATTAACGGCAGGTGGCTATAGTTTACGGATCGACGCGCTGCAAGGAAAAGAACACAGCTATATGATACCTGTGAAATCTGTGAAATGTTACAGCAGTTCTCCAAGATATTATAATAATATATAGTACTTCCTACTATATTATCATATATAATTTAACGCGGCCGCTGTAGCCACAACGCGTCTATGGCTCAAGTACATGCTCCTTCAGCCTACATTCTACGATACCATGCCAAATTCTCTATATCATGCATTAAGGCGCAGGGGATTTCTTCTATTGTTAATATGGCCTTATAGGAAGTTAGCATTATTTATTAAGTTTCTCTCTGTGGTGGTCATTAGTCTGCATTGAAGAATTTTGTACTCGGAGCTAACATTGATTTTCAGGTATGTATATGACGGTTTTTTAACCTAGCATTATCTATACAATTGCGATAGCCTACAGTCTTAGGGAAATTTTGCACACCGCCGAGTGCTCGCGTGCGAATAAGCGTTCTGCGGATTTAATACAATACCCATTCTCATTCGCAGTACATTCTCTGAATACGCCAATCATAATTATTGGCAACCTCCTCTCCTTGTATGCATACTTCCGTGACTGTAAATAAAAAGGTTGCTGAACGATTCACATACCACTTTGTTTTATTTTGTTAATAAACCTTTTATTGCCATCCGTCCATCGCTCTACATACGCTAAACTCTAGACCACACCTTTTCAACGATTATTATAGGTTGTTCGCAACATTTGCGTTACTTCACCACTTGAACTTTGTGACGCAAAAGGCGTCCATTCCTGCACTTGATATTTGAACTTTACATATGATTACATGTACATGTAATGACCACAATTCCGCCACGCACACGAGCTGTTTGTCGGTTTCTCCCGCACAAATTGTCTACGATTAGCAAACCTGGTGCAATTTGTGTTTGCTAAGATAATAACGTGTCAACGGTGTGTGATAGGTACAGAATCTCTCACCGCACCGCAAACAGCGTGTGTACTATTTACCCGGCAACGATGGATGTAGTATGTAGTCGGTTCTGACGTGGTAGGTTTACGAACATGGCGTAAGGCAAGTGCAGCCCCTCGATCACGTCGCCAGCGGTACATATATTTTCCTACGCACACTCGTGGTCTTGCTGAAGAATAGATATTTACAGACGTGCCACTGAGAATTGTATGCCTGAGCGCGTACGTGTGTCTGTATGTATGTGTGAGCGTGTATGCATCATGTATGTATGTGCGTGCACGTACGTGTATGTGTGTGTGCGTACGCGCACCCCCTCCCATACAGGATGTGTTTGAATCGTACGTGCACTCGTGTGGAACGCTACGTCGTATGTATGTGGTGTTAACGTAGCGTATTGTATGTGTGTGTGCGTACCTTATTACGTTGGTATGTTGCTGTGCGTACGTACGTAGATACGGTGTAGTGTGTCGTGCGTAGTACGTACGTGATGTGTGTGGGTGTGCGCTCGAATGCGTACGACGTACGTGCTACTGTGTGTGACTGCGTACGTGTATGTGTGAGTTGTGTAGTACCGTACGTGTATGTGCATGTGTGTGCGCGTACGTACGTACGTGTATGTGCATGTGTGTGCGCGTACGTACGTACGTGTATGTCTGCTATGTGCATTGTGTGCAGCGTACGTACACAAGTACGTGTATGTGGCATGGCTGTGCTGCGCGTACGTTACGCTACGGTATGCTGCATGATCGTGTTGCGCCGTACGTACCGTACGGTAACGGCTGGTCTGGACCCAACATACGCACGTGTATGTGTGTGTGCGTACACACGTGTCTGTGTGTGGCATGCTTAGTGTGTGCTCTGTGTGGTGTGGTCGATGTGTGTGTGTGGCTGTGGGTGTGGTAGATATGTGTGTGCTGTGCAGCTGACGATCCGTGCCGCGCGCTACCGCGGCCATACGCGTTGATGTGAAGCCGTGTGCGTACGTCTGTACCAGTGTGCGTGCGTGTGCGTACGTCTGTACCAGTGTGCGTGCGTGTGCGTGACAAAACCTGTGGGTAATCGTATACGTAATACGGTAACATCGAAAGTCGCGCTTAATCTCACCGTTTTGCGTGCGCGAAAACTGTTCTCAGCAGGTCGTGCCGACTACCACCCACAGTCCGACAAAGAAGGCTAATAGAAAAGTCGCACTCGATTCTGCTACCACTGTGGTCATGAGGCGCTAAAGCCCGGTGACAAGTGTGCTGGTGTGACGAACGACTGCACTCGGAGTGGCCAGCGCCGTGCGACTACTGCGGTGAATAACGCCCACCGCGCGCGCACATCCTTGACGGGGCACTCGCAAACTGGTCCGGCAAGTTTCTCTCACTAGACACGCAGACGAGGGCCACTGTAGACGCACCGTTAAAAGACGTCGCACGCTCCGCCGCCTGCTGCTGCCCTACCGGTGGCCGCTCACAGGGCTCGTGCAGTTAGGTGTTCGGATAGTCTTGGATATATCTTACTCGTGGAAGGGCTGTGTTAGGCGATTATTCTTAACTGCTGTGACAAGTGTGATAGCGTGTGTGCGTGCTCGTGTGTTGTGTGTGTGGCGTGCGTGCGTGCGTGTGTGTGTGTGTGTCTCTCTTACCCGGATGGAGTCTGCGTGTGGTAGTAGTTGTGCGTGTTTGTGCTCATACTAACACGCATGAGACCTTCATTCGACGAGATTATTCTCTTGCAATAAGAAAGAGAGAGAGAGAAAGAGAAAGAGAGAGAGAGAGAGAGAGAGAGAAAAGAAAGGCAGATCGAGAGAGAGAGGTAGCAGAAGAGAGAAAGGAGAGAATAGTGAAGAAATGAGAGTCAGTGAATGAGTGAGTGAGAGAACGCGAGTGGTATGTGCGAGAGAGATGTAGCGAAAGACAGGGGAAACGAGGATGCATGTGTGTCTGTGTATGTGTGTGAGAGAGAGAGAAGGGGGGGGGGTATACAGACAGTCATGATCTGAAAGTGAGTGAATGAGATGAGAGAAGAGTTATCATCGTAAGTTGTTCGTGCTGCAGATTTCGTGTGATATGCTACAAAAGACACACACATCGCAGGACAGGATAGCCTGCATTTAACAGGACCGAGATTTGAGATATCGGAAATCCACGTAAGTTCACCCGCGCACGCAGAAAATACACGCGAGTATATACAAGCAACGCATAGCTCTAGTACTGTAGCCCTTGTTACCACAGGCCTGCGACAACAAGGGATATAGTACTCGAGCTAAGCAACGCAGAGTTTTAAATCTCAAAGCATGCATCACGAACTCCTGGTATGTATGCTGCTAGCGGGCATCATCATACACACGCCCATTAATTGCCTGCATCTCGGCCTTCTCTCTCGCACGTGGCGTGGGGGGGATGAGAGTGTCGTCATTCACCTGGGCGCGACAGGGCAGGTAGCGGAGACATCCTTCCGTGTTCTGCAGCTTTCAGGCGCACCGCAATCTGAGACGCTGCTATTCACGCGGGCAGCGCTGTGAGTGTTTGCGCGCGTGTGTGGATTACGTATACTTATAGCGGAGTGGGTGAACTATGTGAATGAGGCGGCAGAGTGACGGGAGGATTTAGAGTGGGGACGTAGAGGATATAGAGCCAAAATCACTTCGAGGTACAGCGGCGACGGCAGGTGTGGCTTTATCTCTAACTCCATCACCATCAATATACCCATCCCCGTCTTCTCCCTCTCTCTCTCTCTCTCTCTCTCTCTCTCTCTCTCTCTCTCT
>NW_014577113.1:178167-179759 GCF_000485595.1 Priapulus caudatus | reverse complement strand
GTGTGTGTGTGTGTGTGTGTGTGTGTGTGTGTGTGTGTGTGTGTGTGTGTGTGTGTGTGTGTGTGTGTGTGTGTCATGCACTTTCTCTCTCTCCCTCTCTCCCTCTCTCTCTCTCTGTGCACATGTGTGTGTCTGTATCTCTGTCTCTCTTGCCTTCCCTCACCGTATGCTTGAGCATGTTAGTATACATGCCTCCTTGACTTGCTATATCACAAACTATCTGCACAGACTTTTATCTTTGTCGAAGACTTGAATATGTTTCAGCCTAAAAAACATTCTCGTGAATTTGCGTATACACGCCCTCAACACAAAGTGGCAACATTTTATCGTGGCACACTGCCACCGTTCTATGACGCAACGAGTAAAAGTTCAAGGAGGGAAAGCGCCGCATATATGTTAATGTTGCTAAGGGTAGACCCGGCATTATGTTTGCTTTGTGCGGCGAATACTGATAAATCCACGAATGGATTGCTAACGGAGATTACCACACGCGATTAGAATATATGTATGAATATATATATATAGTATTATTAGGTATTGTTTGTAATCGTGCAGCATGACGAATGGAAAAATACAAATTAACAGTGCATGCGTATAGATTTAGTATATTGGCGAAGTTATTTCTAAACAGTGCAGAGAAATATCAAAGGTTATCGTGGCGGGATGAGGCCGTGCGAAAGGGGTGACACGCACATGATCTACTTCACGCCTAATTCCCCATTCAGCTATCACGAGACAGGCATTGGTGACAATTATGGGCCTGTATTCCGGATTATAACGCTAGGATACGACGAATTTAATGTCGATTTGTTTTACCGTTTATCCACATGTGCGCATGCGCACAGCGATCTCGAAGACGGTAGACCTATGATCGCCGTGATGACTAATACCGCGTTGACACGGTAATGGGTTGGCTCGAGTAAATGGGCTAAATTTGGTTCAGGCTAAATTTGGTTCAGGCTAAATTTGGCTCAGGCTAAATTTGGCTCGGGCCGGTTTGAGTCGGAGCGTTCACACGTACGCAAGCGAATACTGTCTGTCGCGAGATGGCGTTATGTACGATTCAGTGTTTACATCCGTTCCGAGTTCAATTATCAATCTTGAAAACATACATCCTGATCAAATTTGTCGAATTTTTATACTGTTTTGGACTTTATTTCGTTGAAGTACACGTTCGACACTCGCGGCATCTACCGATTTAGATGGTGCTAAAATTTGGCTCGGACCTGGTCAGACGTTTTCGATGGGACCAAATTGGCTCGTGCTAACTCGGCACGGCCCCGGAAAACCGTCCGTGTGAACGCTTGGCTCGAGCCAAATTTGGCGCGTGCCTCATTAGGCTCGGGCCAAAAACGTCCGTGTGAACGCGCCTTATTATATGCCACGGAATGTTACAGCCGTTTCTACGCAGGTCGCTGCTTAAGAATGAATTCGCCCTTTATCTGGAGTGACATGCCAGCGTTCACTTGCTCGCTTCGGTTCCATCGTCCCGCCAGACGTAGCTTAGACTCTAATTCCATCCGGAGGGCATTTTTCGTCCACGGAGAAGGGAGACCATCGTGTCATTGACCTGTTATTGAGTCAAGGGATCA
>NW_014577113.1:168347-178034 GCF_000485595.1 Priapulus caudatus | reverse complement strand
CGAGTATTTACCCCATACAGCCTATAAGCATAGGTCATTAATTACGCTAACTAAAGAAACTACCAGGGTGAGAAGTAGGTACCCGTGGTCACGTGATAGAGCGTATACGCATTGTGTTCATATTTAACTTGCTACCATAGACCTGCTATAAATAAGTGCGTACAGACGCATACAGTCACAGATCGTCGCACGCACGCATATGTATGTGTGCCCGCACACCCCGCGCGCACATGCGAGCGCGCATATGCACACGAACGCACGCACATACATGAACGCACGCACATGGCCACTAATAAACGCGATGTACTCGCAGCTTCCACAGCACCTTACCTTGGGGCCTTGGGCCGCGTACGTATAGAATGTGGGGAACGTAATTGTTTCAACATTACGCAGTCGGCAGGATATACGATCAAACAACATGTTGTTAATTTATGCAAGGCTGAATTTTCTGTCTACCTATTGCGATTCAGCAAGGCCGCTGCGATGAACTGTCAGAAAACCAGAATGGCAGAATGGCAGAAACATGCACTGCAGTAATGAGTGATACATGCATATGAGTCATTGGGATACGTAATTAAAAGGCTATATCACATATGACTATACAGGCACACACACACACACACACACACACACACACACACACACACACACACACACACACACACACACACACACACACACACACACACAAACACACGAATACACGCACACATACATACAGACCATGATTTGAGCCACAACGATTCGTGACTTACGTAGTAAGCGTGTAAGGAGGGGAGCTAGGAAATTAGGAATGTGCAGCTTGTTTTATGAGGGCAATATCCGTCATCTACGTAGTCATCGCCCCTCAGCTAGGGGAGATGCCACGAATATAACTGCAAGCAATTACGTGTGGGGAATTAGTTCGAACAAATAACTGAACAGCAACGATTGCAGCAATGACTTTCGTCAGATTTATCTACGCCGCACGTAAGATGTGGTTCGATATGTGACGTGTCACGTATTGTGCAATATGGATACCATACCATCTGCATGTTACCACCACGTGACGTATGGCACAATAGCCAATTTAAAATCAGCCATCCGTCAATAGTAAACCTGCTCACTGATTTCATGCATAGAAAACTATTTAAATCGCAAGTCACTGCAGCCAATTGTTGCTTCGAATTCGGCATTCAACACATTCCTTCCTAACGTTGTTGACCTTGCTTGCCATTTCACAATTCATGCACCGAATACATTATAGACTCTGATGATTTGCAATGCTGAAAAGGTGATAGCTGTTACTGAATTGCACGATATTTGGGCAGGGAAATGCCCGATGTTCTACGATTATGGCCGCGGAGTGCTGCTTTGGTATACGTATAGCTCAGGTCTATTAGGAATGGTAAGTGTCGTGATCCGAGCCGCGCGCTATCGGCACCAAAACGCCCTCATTATCTGTCAATGCCCTCACGAGAGCGAAATATTTCGTTCAGTTTGTGGTGGTTCCCCTCGCGCCGTAAAGATGCGTACGCGGCGAAAAGCTCCCGCGGGTCGAATAATTTTCTAGGAAAAAATGCGGCAATTTTCTGCGGCGACATGCGTGACAGGGATCCCATGCCGGGCGTGGCTTTGATCTAACAAAATACACCCGCGTCCTCCTGACAAAGCCCGCCTTGTGTGCGAGGAGCCTAGACGGGCACCGGAAGTCGCCGCGATCACTGTTGACGCGACCACAGGGAGGTCTGGTGCCAGTCTCTCAAAGACCTCCGCTTTTCGGGCGTGGGGAAGGAGGAGGTGAACACAAACAGAGCGAGATGAAACCGTTTCGAAATCGGAGAAACACGCCATTGTGTTGGAGCTAATTGATAACTCTGCTGCCATTTACTCGGGAGATGCGCGAATCAGCACGCCAGTCGGAACAGTGGTTACGATTTTCATTGTGGGAAGTTGAGTGGAAGATCACGCAGATTTCTGTTGGTTTTGTCGTCGTGCGAAATTGCGTTTCATGTTTGCGGAATAGGTCAAGCACCTCGGACGTTTAGCGTAAATAAAGGTTTACACGCTCTCGTGTGTGAAATTCAGATTGATTTACACCTTTTTTCGAGTCACTCATGCACGTACTATATCTGCCAAAGTATTTATATGATAGCAATAAGCGAACCAAATATTCCACTTGGTCTACACGCTATTAAATCGAGCTAGATTATTAAAAGAAGGGTGCAATTTATTTATAGTTGGCTGTTACTACATTTACATAGACCCAAACTGGTATTTAGATTTGCTCAGGCGCTCTCTGTTTGATATTTACAGGTGATTGATCCGCGTGTGCGCGGGAAAAAGCGCCGCCTGCCAAATATCGCAAAATGTGTTCGGTACAAACTGAATAGTGCACGAGAGCACATAAATGCCAGACCGCGTCTCTTTAAGACTAGAAATTGGAGTTTCGAACGCACATTTCACAGACGAGATTATTAAAAGAAGGTGAAAGTTATTTATAGTTGGCTGTTACTTCATTTAAATCTCAAACTGGCATTTAGGTTTTCTCAGACGCTCTCGAAAAAAACGAGCACAGACCGCGTCCATTAGAAGTCTAAAAGTTTCGAACGCGCATTTCACAGACAAGAATTCCGCTGCGGAACGCATGGAAGAGTTGACGATGAGATGACCAGTGGCCGGCTAGAGCCGAGCGAGAGCGAGCTAGGCCGTCCACTGTTTAGCCTCGTATGTCCGAGCGCGCACGCACGGCAGCGCGCACACTTTACACATCCCGCTGTCCGCTTGCGACTGGCCTCTATCAGGAGCCTCTATGTATGTAAGCTATGGTCACGTTCATGTCGTGGAATTTTCGCGGAGGCTCGCCACATGTATTGATGTCGAAAGCGTGAAATTTCGCGAAAGCGAAAGTCACGCTTGCGCTTGTAGCAGCAACAGGTTTGCGCACGGCGGCAGTGCCGTGCTGTTGCGATCGCACGTATAGTATTTGAGACGGTGATCTGTCATTGGTCCGATCCGCGAGCAGTCGCTGTCTGTGTTCACGTACCACTTCTCCGCCTGTCAAAGGAAGACCGCATGTGGAGGTGCTACACGAGAGAGATATAGGTAGAGAGAGGGGGAGACAGAGAGACAGATAGAGAGAGAGAGAGAGAGAGAGAGAGAGAGAGAGAGAAAGAGAAAGAGAGAGAATGAAGGAGCGAGGGGAGAGCGAAAGAGAGGTGTTTGTAGGCAAGCTGGTATAGATAGGCGTTTTACAAGTGTTATATAACTATATATAACGACTACACTTCGAAGAAGGCCTACACGCTGCGCGAACCACGCTTGTGCTGCGCTCCACGGCTGTGCGGAGTCCACCGCGTTCTTTCGCGAGTCGAGAATTACAATAGTCTCTCTTCGCTTTGTTAGGTTTTTATTGTGAATTTATTTGCAGTGAGTGTAAGGTGCGCAGAAACATTGATTACCGCCATCGACGATCTACTTCTTTTCAGCCGGGACAATATATCGGCCTATTTATTACAGGAGGCATTATCAGCCTACCTACACGTAAGATCATCTATCATTGCTGCCTACTTTGCCATACATGGGATTCGGGACTATAAATAACGCATAACATGCTGATCTGTGCGACGTCCCTCATTTTGCCGCTTCTGAAATATAGCTCTGGCTCGTTTTCGCGTCACCGTCACAGAATGCAAGCGCGAGTTCGTGTTCAATTGAGTGGTGCTGTGACGTTCGCACGTGCTTATATTTGGAACACATTTACACACGCAGAAGAAAAAGAAGCGGATACATAATAAGTGTATATTTATATTTGCGTGGGTTTGTTTTTATTTGTATTGTAAGTTCGTATAGTTGTATTCGTGTATCTTTGTTATACTTGCACTTGTGTATGCCTGATACGCTTGTCTTTGCGTGCGTTTCTTGTGGCTATATTTATGCGCGTTTACTTTGCCTGTATTATTTTGTGCGTGTTCGCTGTGCCTGTATATATGTGTGCGAGTATGTTGTGCCTGTATGTGTGCGTATTTGTTAATTTTGTGCGTGTATGTTGTATCTGTATTAGTGCGTGTTCACTATGCCTGTATTTGTGCGTGTTTACTGTGCCTGTATCTGTGCGTGTTTTCTGTGCATGTATTTGTGCGTGTTCACTGTGGCTGTATTTGTGCGTGTTCACTATGCCTGTATCTGTGCGTGTTTACTGTGCCTGTATTTGTGCGTGTTCACTGTGCCTGTGTTTGTGCGTGTTCACTGTGCCTGTATTTGTGCGTGTTTTCTGTGCCTGTATTTGTGCGTGTTCACTGTGCCTGTATTTGTGCGTGTTTTCTGTGCCTGTATTTGTGCGTGTTTTCTGTGCCTGTATTTGTGCGTGTTCACTGCGCCTGTATTTGTGCGTATTCACTGTGCCTGTATCTGTGCGTGTATGCTGTACCTGCATTTGCTTTGTGCGCATACACACATATATTTCACACAATTAAATTCTCCTTGCAGTCGCAGCTTGAGCGCAGATCGACTAGCAATCATGATGTCATCGTCGGCGTACAACGGCAACGGCGACAGCGACAACCGCAGCATCTACAGCAGCTACTCGACGTTGACGATACCGACCGCATGCTCGGAGTACGCGCGACTGAAGCAGGAGACGTTCGCTTCCGGTATCCTCTTCGAGGATCATGACTTCCCGGCGGATGTCGCCTCGCTTTACCACCGACACAAGCCTAGTCTGGGACCGATAGTGTGGAAGCGGCCGAGGGTAAGGTCAACCCTGCCGCGCCTGGTAGCAGTGACACTGGTGTGAATGATGGAGATGATGATGACGGCGGCGGTAACGACAATGACGACGATGATGATAGTAACTACGAATATGATGGTTGCGATGGTGATGAGTATATGAGGAGGTGGAATCGGAGGACGGCGTTGATGCCGAGGAGAAACAGTTCGGGGAAAAAGGAGGGGGAAGATCAGGAAGAGGAAGAGTAGGAAAAAGAAGAGAAGGACGATGACGATACGGATTAGGAAGAGGAGGAGCTGAGGAAGAAGGGGGAAGAGGTGTAGAATGAGGATGGGAAGAGGAAGAGGAGGAGGGAAAATATTAGAAGGGAAAGGATGAGAAGGAGGTAAACAACGGCAATACTAACTATGATGACATCGGCGGTCATTCGTGGCAGTGTTCGTGATTGTTGCAAAGTTGATGGTAGCATTGATAAACTGCGTCGGATGCAGCAGCTGATTCGCGTTCAAACTTCGACTTTCGTCCATATATAGCAAACATAACGCGAGCGGAAGCGTTCGCTTTAGAATTCAGCAAATTAGATTCAGCCCAATTTAGAATTAAAGGTTAACAAGCGAATTGCACTTTACCCTTTCAGGAGATCTGTCAGAACCCAAAGTTCATAACAAAGAGCGCCACAAGATTTGATATCAAGCAAGGTCAACTGGGTAAGTGTTGGTGACCTTCATTGTAGCTGAATAGCGATCATATCGGTAAATGCTTGACTTGCATGGCTGCTATCTGACACTGGGGGATGCTACACCGCAGGCTGTAAGTAGGCCAGTAGTTGTAGTCGGCGCAATAGCATATATATACGCGTTACGTTACGCGGATATGACAACGCGAGCGTTGAAGAAAAGACGACGACTCTATTATGTAGCGCTGCGAGGTATCCTTGGAAGCGATATAATATCCGACGTTACGTTAGGGCTGCGTTATATGCCCTACGGCTACTTGTCAGCACTGTGTTGTATAGTGTATCCGACTATTAGCGTAGTCTGCAAATGCATACTATTTTCACGTGGTGTTGATATACGGGGTGCGTGGCGCACTGACAGAGCTCTATTTACAATACAAGCAGTCTGTAACAGAAGTAAGACAACGCGCTATGATCTGCGCTATTCACAACCCGTTCCATTACCCGACTATTATAGGCAACTGGAATTAAAACTACGACTACTTTAGATACAACCATTTTTCCATGTGAAGAAATATTATAGAAATGCATAGACAGTTGATGTCGCATGGTCATAACCGTTCTATTATCAGCTTTATAAATTTACGATAACCTGATTTGAGTTTATTTAAGCTACGATGTCCATTATAACAACGGAATATGCGATACGTTCGTATGTGTGTTTTTTATGAAAGTTTTAATTGGTTCTCCCCGTAACGAAAATCGCGATGTGAAATATTGCTGTGTAACCCTCTTCGCGGGTTATATAAACAGGTTTATTCGTTGGAGTGCCTCTGGGGTAGTTATTATATCATGGGATAACCCACCCCCGCGCCTACTTCTCTATAATAGCTAGAACTACCTTTCTTGTTCAGTGGCACTACAGTAACTATAACAGCACTACGCGTAATTCCGCAATAGCCCACCCATGCGGCTAACTATTCACGCTAGACAGCCCTAATACCCTGCGTGATGTTTGCAATGGGAAGTGTAAACGCGTCTTTACCGGGCGGGGGTAGGGGCTAGATTGTCAGGTGCGCGTAGTCCAGCTGAATGTATGTGATGATGTTGATGCATGTCAGTACCCGACATGGTGAGCCCATTACATACGCGATATTTAAATTGATTAGTGCTATTATAACAAATAATAAAAGTTAAGCCATTACGACTAAAAATGTATCTAATAACAGCCCTATGGCACCTACATCACTCATGTCCTTTGAAGTATATATAGTATTATATGCTGTCGTTGCTAGGTGACTGTTGGCTGTTGACGGCAGTGTCATGTCTCACCATTACTCCGCGACTGTTTCGCAACGTGGTGCCTCCGAACCAGTTCTTCCATAGAAACTATGCAGGTAAACCATGGAAAATATGATATCAAATATACATGCATTTTTATATAGAGAGAAACAGTGGCAGCAATCCGCGAGAGAAAGAAAGAAAGAGATAGCGAGCGAGAGAGTGCGCGCCCGCGCGTGTGTGTGTGAGAGGGAGGGAGAGAGAGGAATTATGTGAGAGCGCGAGAGTGAAGTAGGGGCGCGGGAGAAAGACAAACAGATAAAAGATATGAAAGATAGAGAAATGGACACGGAGAGGAAGGAATGGGTGCGTGAAACAGTAGAGAGGAGGAGAAGGAAAGCACACACTCATATACGGTATTATTAGATCATAAATCATATACGCCCTGAGTTCTAAATGATGTCATCAATTTGATAGACACACAGTTACTCTCACCACGATAAGTGTTTCTAAGATATATTTCAGCTTCGTGTGCAGCGAACTTAACTCGTTCTTCTCTCTTCCGGCCCAGGATGTCGTTGGACGACTTCTACCGATTCTTCACCCACCTTGACATACTGTACCACACGCCGGAGGCATGGTACAAGGAGCCAAGCCTTCAGGGCAAGCGCCGCTGGCAGGCAGCGATGGCGCACAGGCAGTGGGTGCGCGGCTTCAACGCCGGGGGCAGTAACAACTTTCCAGGTAAAATAACTACTTAGTAGAGTGTAACTTTAGCACTAAAGATCAATCCAATAACAAAAACAAAAACAGCAGCAACATCATCAACAACAAGCACAGCAGCATCAGCAACAAAAACAACATCAACAATATCAACTTCTTAGGTAAAGTAATTGGTTCACAGTGCGTAGATTTCTCTACAAGCGTCTGTTCACTGA
This sequence comes from Priapulus caudatus, assembly GCF_000485595.1. Taxonomy (NCBI): domain Eukaryota; kingdom Metazoa; phylum Priapulida; class Priapulimorpha; order Priapulimorphida; family Priapulidae; genus Priapulus; species Priapulus caudatus. The sequence continues at coordinate 170,431 of NW_014577113.1, read as the reverse complement.
AAATGTCCAACGTATTCCAATTTCCAAGCGATTATTTCGCAGTCGTACCTAACTAGTGCTAAGGTTCACCGGCGGGGTGGGCCGCCGGGAACCAAAAACGAGCTGCAAAAGATTCGGGGGTGGGGGCACGTGTGTTCTGCCTGCGTGGTAGAAGTCAGCACATTTTAGGGGTTCAGATGAAAATGATTCAGCGTCTAAGGAGCACTTAATCTGATAAAGCATTAAGTAGATAGGGAGTGTTGAATTGGTCACGAATTACTGCTTCACGTTATTCGTCACTCGTTTGCTGGTATTGGTGCCAGCACGGGGCGGTAGGGGGCATGGCCATGGTGGGCATCTAGATCCACATGTGAACATACGCTGTGAATCCGTGATGCAGCTCTATCTCGTGCCGAGTACAATGAGAAAACCGCGAGCGATACATTGACATCAGCTTAACTAATACACGTTTGTCCTAACTAGAGTTACAACGTTACCGTAAATAGTACTAGTATGTAGGTCCAGCTATGGTGGGAGAACCACGGTACTATAATCAATAAGAGTAGAAGTAGTAGCTCGTACAGATCTGAAGACAACGCGAACTCCGGTGCTAAAACTAACAGGCTTGTGTCTTAATGTAGATCTGATGCCCTACAATCCACAATTTCACCTGTACATACAGCGTGAGGATGTGACCCAGAGCACGTGTAACGTGGTCGTGTCCGTCATGCAGCACGACCGCAACCCGAGCCTCCTTCACGCCATCGGCTTCTACGTCTACAGGGTGAGAGAATAACACGCGATGTCATCGTCTAGTTAACACTGCATCGGAGCAAGTTACAATACATACACACGCACACACACACACACACACACACACACCACCACACACACACACGCGGCCGCGCGCGCGCGCCAGCGCGACGCACAAACACACCCACACACATATATATATATATATATATATATATTATATATATATATTATATACTACAGCTATTGTAGAGCAATGTAGTAGAGAAATTTAAATTCATTATGGCTATAGGCCTTAAGAGGTATAAATCTGTTGTTAATTGTTAGGATTATTTTTATTAAACATAGATTGTCCATTCTTTATCCTCTATTTTTGCCTCAGTATTATGAGTTCTTGTTGTGCGTATCTAGTCGATCTAAGTTGGTATGCATGACGCTGCACACGACTGTAGATGGCAGCACTGTATAAGATAAGAGTGCGCGCGCATTCATTTATCGATATATTTCTCTGCTTTAGGAGATTTCAGGCTGCAAACATGTTGTTAGCTTAGTGCAGTGCCAAAAACACACACAACTGCAAACATTAATGGATGATGATCAAAAATATATAATCTACCTACCAACCTACCCACGGTGCTACACCGAACATGCATGTACGCAACCTAACAGCAGCGCGCTATCTGTGTGTAACCCGTAATCATAACATGCATGTACATGACCGTAATGGCAGGGGTATTCGTGGCTGTAACACGTAAGCGTAACATGCATGCCTACGCAACGGTAAACGGCATCGGAGTCGGTTGTAATGTAACCGTAACATATGCATTATGACGCCAATCGTCACCGCACGGTAGAGTTATCGTGTATAACCGTAACCGGACATTCATGTACGCAACCGTAACCAGTAGCGTAGGTGTGTGTGTGTGTGTGTGTGTGTGTGTGTGTGCTGTGTGTGGTGTGGTGCTGTTTTGGTGTGTGTGTGTGTGCATGTGTGCGTGTTGTTGCGCGCGCGTGTGTGTGCGATGTGTGTGTGTGTGTCGTGTGTGGCTGTGTGTGGTTGTGTGTCTGTGTGTGTGTGTGTCGTGTGTGTGTTCCCGTGGCTGCGCGCGCTGCGTCTGCGTGTCGTACGGTGGTGTGTAACCGTAACCGCAGCGTAACTCATATGCGGGCTTAAACCTGGTTTTAGCACGTAACCCTGGCACCCTCCGCACACCGCGAAGCGCAAGAGTGTCGGTTGATGGTTTTCGACCGGGAATAACCGATCCCTGATCCACCTGTGTAGACGAAGGTCGGTGTGTTCCCTCTGAAACCCCTGCGTCAAAGTCCGTAGGATTCCCCTGTGGCAGTTGCCG
>NW_014577113.1:149733-165581 GCF_000485595.1 Priapulus caudatus | reverse complement strand
CTCGCTCCTCCTTCTTCATCCAGCTTCCTCTCTCTACGCTTCCCCTCTCCTTTCTCCACCAGCTTCCCTTCTCCCCCTCCTTCTCCACCAGCTTCTCCCCTCCTCCTTCTCCACCACCTTCTCCCTTCTCCCCTTCCTCATTCTCCACCAGCTTCCTCCTCCTTCTCCACCAGCTTCTCTCCTCCTCCTTCTCCACCACCTCACCATGCTTCACACTTCTGCACGTGAGATCGCTAATGCAAATTATCTCCTGTACCGGCCTGAATATAGACAAGCGTTTCCACACGCTGAGTCTGATTGGTTGGAATTACGTGCATGCTTGTAACTTTACATACACGCGTTTAATTATTTGTAAGACTTTGTCTGATTGGTTGGAATTACAAGCATGCATGTATCTTTACGACTCTTTACATACACGCATTTAATTAATTACGTGCATGCTTGTAACTTTACATACACGCATTTAATTAATTAAAGGCATGCTTGTAAATAATTAAAGACGAGCCTGATCTGCTGTCATACAATTTGTGCGTTACTAATACTGTTTAGACTTAATAAACTGTAGGTCTCAACTAAAATAATGTATGTGTAAAAGTAATTTGTGTAATTTTTGCTGAAAAGCTCGACACGAATTCATTAACAATACAATGACACCGACTGCTTTGCGTGAATGGGTGCGTGGAATTATGGGATGGATTACAGCAAGTTCGCGTAACGTTAATACGATAACGAAACGTAACGATAATTTTAACGGTTTGCGTTCCCCTTGATTGCGTGGAACGTGGCGCATGTAAGGGGAATGTGTGACTGAGGATGTGGAGGTGGTGGAAAAAAATATAAAAAACTTAAATCAATCGAGGGTGAGATAATTGCAAAAATAGTCTAGATGAATAATTGTTTATGTTCTCTTTTCCCACAGCGAAGTGAACGAAGATAACACGTACACGCGGAGAACAGACACCATCATACCAGTCAGTATCTTACCAACTATTTAACACATTATCCTTCATATGAATAAAAACGTTGAGTTATATATGGCGCGCAATGGAAGCAGATGTTCATACAGTTCATGGTAATAATAACGATGGCGATAATAATATTAATAATAATAATAATAATATAATATTATTATTAATATTAATAATAATACGTTTATTGGGTGTAAATATACGCTACCAGCACATAAACTATGTTATGTTTACTACAATGATATTAATGATATGTTGCCGTTTGTGTGCTCTTAATTTCTGTAATCACTGTAATCATACATACGGATGTTGGGAGCCGCAGATAGGGTGGACATTTAAAGATTGGAGTCGTTTATAACAACATTTCAGCAAAAGCAAGTGCAGAGGCAGCTGGTACCAAACCCCGTGGAGCGCAAATTCAACAAAATTTATGCCGAAGACTTGCAGAAGATCCTCAAGGAAGCATTGCCAAAGCGTAAGTTAAACAGCGTAAGAAATGAAAGGGAATACGATAGGTGAGATAGAGTCAAGATAGAGTGTATCATACAGTTGTGGGATGGACTTGTGATCATGCCCCTCTAAGTTAAACAACGTGGGAAAGAAAACTAAAGGGAACACGTTATAGAAAGGATAGTAGCACGTGGCTTGCAAATGTAACTCGTCTACCGTACGATACGGAAAGTGAAAGAGAATGGGGAACGTATCGGGTAGGCTATATAGTTAGTGGTCGAGACACATTGTAAGTTAAACAGCGTGGGAAAGGAACGGGAACATACCGGGCGGGACAGATTTAGTGATCAAGTCCCCCCTCATCCGATATGAACCGTGCTTACTATAGGCGCATATGCTTACACATCACGAGCGGAGTCTAGAGTACATGATGTCAGCGGAGACTAATGATATCTCCACCAGGCGGCGTTATGATCACTCATTCACACATTCGTGTACTAGATGGTGTTTAGCGCCACGGCCCTTTCCCCGCAGCAGGCCTACTATATAGTCCATTTCCTGCGAATAATTTTATTATTCCATCTTCAATTACGCAGCGGTATTTCCTGCTCGTTAATCTATTCGGTGTATTTATAAACAGAATCGGACAGATTGTTGCAAAAGCGCCGGCGTATTAATTATTGCTCGCATAATAGCCCGTTCCAATGCTATACGCGCCCGAGTGTGATCGCTTAATCGATACCGTTTCAGATTACATTAAGAGCAAAGAGAAGACAAAAGACATTCCTCTCGAATTCTGTAAATTCCTCATCATGATTAAGGATGTATCCTCGACAGCCGGGCTGGGCCTGGGAGCGCTGTGGCGTGGCGCAGAAACCAATTTGAAATCCGATGTGACCGATGAAAATGCGCTTTCGTTGTCTGATTATTCTCTCGCCGGGATCGTGTTACGTTTACACAGAATGCTGCACAAGAAGCACCACGTATAATCTGTGTGGCGTGGGGAGGGGGCGTAAAATTACTATAAGCTAACCATCATGGTTTATAGCACCAGTTTGTATTGTTTTTCTCCGTGGCTATTACATAGAGAAGATGACTTTTACTAATACATCGATGGCCGTGATTCCGCGTGTCTTCCTTAAGCACATGATCCTCAGACGACCATGCATGGCTGTATAAATCCTAGCGATGTAGCCGAGATCGTTCACAGTTTACAGCGTTGGAAGGTATATATATACTTGGACAGCAGCTCGCATCCACCTTAAGATTGTACTTCATATATGCTCGTTTTACTTGAAACGAGGATCAGTCAGCAGTCGTTTATATTGTTTTCATATGCAAATACACTAAATTACAGGCGCCGTACTAAGCAATTAAACTAATTAAAAAATAGAAAATTAACGTAATAACAGGTATGTCGTCCGTCATTGCTAAAATGTAAGCATGCGTTGGTTCGATGTACATAGGTCTATGTATTATCCGTTGATGAAATCATCAGCAGTGTGTGTATGCTTTATCATTTTCACAGACTCTGTTTATGGAATATGACAGAAAGTTCACTGGTACAATTTGGAGTTACACTCTCAGGAATCTATTGAAAGAAGCAGGTATTTCCAATAATATATGTAATAATAATAATATTAATAATCTATATTCAAACTGGAAAGCGGGAGTGTTAGTATATGTTACTATTCCATGCAATGATCACCAGACAAAGTAGTGTAAAAAATAAGACATCAAGAAGAGAGGGAGAGAGAAAGACAGAGTAGATTATGACCAACACACACACACGCACACACACGCACACGTACACGCACACGCACACGCACACACACACACACACACACACACACTCGCACACACGCGCGCACACACACACACACTCGCACGCTCACAAACACACGCGCGCACACACACGCCCAAACACACACACACACGTACACGCACACGCACACGCACACGCACACACACCGCGCACACACACGCACGCGCACGCTCGTTTTATGATGTCTTTATAATGGCATAACGTTCTAAACCTAAATAATATAACTGTCCTTCAGATTAACACATACACAGAAGGCAGAGTGAGGTTGGTGCGGCTGTGCAACCCAAGCGGCGACGTGGAATGGAACGGCTTGTGGCATGATAAGTGAGTGATACTCCTGCACTCAACACCCACAGTGTCAGCCCAGTTCACTTCTATGCGACACGCACTAGTATCGCAATTCTTACTAGGTGAATTATTGTCGGTTCTAAGTTGCCGTATCAGGGCCACTACTATAAGGGCTACAGGGCCACTACCACACGAGTACAGATATGCTTACCTGAGGAGATGTTCAAGAGATTACTTGAAATTGCAATGAGTGATTATTAACTAAATAAAACGTCTGGTAACTATAGAAAAACCGGAGAAAAACGCGATTGCTGTTGTGACATCATCATTAAAAGTTCGCAATAAAGGGCACACAATCTCGCACTTAGAGACTCCCAGTCACTTTTAGCCGGAAATTTACAAGTGCTGCGTGTATACTTCCAGCGGAGCATACGCGTAAAAACTATGTATATTTATATTCGTATTAATCTCTGTATGGGCCCACGAATCGTTTCCAAAGATGGCAACGAGCTGTTAGCTTAGCGTTACAAACAGTGCGCGCAAGACCTGCCAGTCATCGCTGGGCGTGGTTCTGAAGCAAAATGAACGTGCTTGAGGGCACCTATATACAAGACCGTTAAGCTGTGTCGATATAATATGCCTACACGGCGCAGGCCCCAATAACAGCATGCTTCACATGCGCGGGTCGTGCCTAGCGTGGTATAGATGCATGTGTATTTAATTGACGCTGTCCGGAGTGAATAAAATGTAAAATACACATTTTAATTCCTTCCTGTTGCTATGGCGTGTAGCGCCGCGTGTTAGCCCTGTCTAGCTGTGATATACTGTCATGAGAACCACTGTGCCGATGTGCTGCGTATACTGCGTTACCGTGGTAAGTCGAACATGCTATGTGAATCTAACAGATCCGACAAGTGGAGAACCGTGCCGAACGAAGACAAGGCAAGCATCAACCTCACCGCCAAGAGTGACGGAGAATTCTGGTAGACAGCACGTACCACAAACACGCACGCGCGCACGCACACATGAACGCGTGTATGCACACATACACACACACGTGCTCACGCACGTACGCACGCACGCACTCGCGCACGCACACATGCACACGAGCGCGCACACACAAACACATGCACACACACACACACACACACACACACACACACACACACACACTCCTCCGCACACAGAGCCTCTACAACCTCTATAACCCCTTCTATTCGCACATTCCTCAGCCTTCTCCACACCGAGACCCCTCAACCCCCCTCCCCCCCCGCACACACACACACACACACACACACAACCCACAGTCACACAACAGCTTCCTTGCAGGTAAGTAAGCGCATACACGTGTGTCACGCTTGCAGGTATGTTTGTGTTCCGCTTCTGGCAGTACGGAGAGTGGGTGGAGGTGTGCGTCGATGATCGGCTGCCCACCTACCAAGGCCAGCTCGTCTACATGCACTCAGGCGACCCGACGGAATTCTGGTGCTCTCTGCTGGAAAAGGCATACGCCAAGTAAGCGACTGCAATAACTGGCCAAATGGTGGTAGTCGCGAATCCTAAGCTCTTACTGTCCAGGGGCTATTCTTTATAGATATGAGAGGCGACAACGGAAAAAGTGTCTAATGGGTATAAATAACCATAATATAATTGTGATAAATATTTAATTTATCAAGCTTTGACCCCGGTAGTTTAGGGTCTTACTTTATTACTTATAGTATAAGCCAAACAGTCTTCCCGAACTTTCACATAGTTCAGAATATCGTTATAAACGTGTTCGCGCATGCCCAGTGTCTGTCACAAATTTATTTGGTAAAATGATACGTTTAAAGCAGAAAGTGCATAGTCATTAAAATTATCAGAGGTTAATAATGACAAATATGGTCAAATAATGATAACTGTGTAATTATTATTTAACCCCTGGTATAATAACTGTGTAATTATTAACCCCTGGTAGTATGTATGCTATTTTCAATGAACACCACTCTGTCGCTCTGTAGGCTGTACGGCTCGTACGAAGCTCTGAATGGCAGCTACACGGCGTGGGCGCTACAGGATCTAACTGGCGGAGTCGCCGAATCCTACGGACTTGACCAGGGGTCAGAGGAACATCCGACCTTCGTCTACACAGTGATGGGATCGGTCATTCCTCGGTCATCTCTCCTCGCAGCGTCTATCGTCGTACGTACACGCAGGGGGGAGGGGCGCAGTGAGATGACCAATACACGCGCACAGGGCGGGGGCGTTGCCGAACTGACGAGTAATCATTAGATTAACCTAATTAACTAGTCATAAGATTAATTTAAGATTAAGAATAATTTAGCATGTTTATAGTGAACCGTTGCCAGATTTTGTCACAATAAACATTTTAGCCCACATCCCTGGACTAGTATTCCAGTACTATCGTCCGAATTTTTTTGATCAACCAACGTGGTTTTTTGTGTTAAAATTTTGTTTACTCTAGACGAATGCAGTTTTCCATTTGCAGTATTGCCCGGAAAAATACGTTAAGTTGGCCGTCCTGATTCACCTAGATATTCTAGCCATGTTAAGCGACTATCTCACGATTGTCATACTTGGCGAGTTCTAAAATTGTCCTTTTTGACAGGCGGATGACAGGCGACAGAAGCGCCTTGCGTGCGGACTGCTAACACAACACACGTACAGTGTAACCGGCATTGCAACGGTAAGCAGTGTAAGACGTCGTCAGGAAACCTTTATCGAAACAATCGCGCGCACGTTATATCGCACCGTATTTGCGCGTTTCTTTCGCAGTGCATACACCGCAGTGAGCTGTGTGTGCGAAGTCTGACACACACATAGTCCATCTGTAGAGCACCTACGTGGTTTTAGCATCCCCACAAAGTTTTTTTGCGGATTTTATACCTTTGAGGGGTGCTGATTAAGAATCCGGATGATGCCGGTCTGGTACCTTTGGGCATTTTGCGTAATATGCAAATCAAGGCGGCCATTACTGAAATTTCATTATTTGGCCATAACTCGCTTATTTCAAAAGATAAACGTATGATTTTTGTGTCTACCCCTAGGTTTTCAGGGTCTCTGATTCAGATTATAGGCCAAAGCCAAAATGGTTTGCTCATTTCCATATCCATAATATGTAAATTAGGGCGGCCATTACCAAAATTTCATTTTTGGCCCGCAACACGCTTATTATAAAAGATGACAAAGCAAATGTGGTGTCTATACTTCAAGGTTTTCAGGGTATCTGATTCTGATTAGACCAATCAAAACTGATTTGGACATTTGCATATGCATAATTATGCTAATTATAGGGATCATATCGCCCAATAACCTTGTACACCGGTATTATGAATGATATTCCATGCAAAAGGTATGATGCAATATGAACCCATCTTGGAAGTTTATGCCGGGATAAGTCATCAAGTAATACATCATTTGGCACAACAGATCAGTTAAAGTTAATAATGCACATTTATTAATTATGTTAATGAATGTTCTTGCTGCAATTCACACCATTCTCTCGCATACAGCTGCTACTAATCTGTCTATCTGCAACAAACCCCCTGTATTCACTCCATCATCAAGTCAATAGCTCTCTTGCCAGTTCCCCACTTGGTCGCTTGGCGCAGCACTGTTGCCAGACTTCCGGTAAGTTGGAATCCAGATAGTAGAGAGAGAGATAGAGATCGAGAGACGCGGATGAAATTTGACACGAGTATTTTCGTTGTTTCAGGCTTTACAGTCAGCAACAAGGTGTTAGAGGTTCTGGTTCTCAGGTTTGCCAACAACGAGCTGCTGACGTTTGAGAGCTTTGTGCTCTGCCTAGTTAAACTACACCTCGCCTACAGTAAGTGTCACAGAGGGTGAACGAGGGAGGAAGGGGAGAGAACGAGGGAGGGAGACAGGAGGAGGATGGGGTGAGGGAGGGAGAAAGGGAGGAGTTGACTGAAGGTAGGGAAGGAAGGAGCGATAGAGCTGAAACATTTCTTTGTCGCTAAAAATTGTAACTACTATGAGAATATAGATCACTTAAATGTTATAGAGATACGACCGTCTCGTTTTTCGTTGTGCCAAAGTCGCGCAAAATTATTTATTAAAAAAACTCAGAAAAAACAATTTTTATTAATGTGCAGACAGGTATATCACATTGAAGGAGAAGAATAAGGATCCATCAGGAAGTCTCGAAGAGGTATGTGATAAAAATGTGGTTGAAAGTCTACATAGTTCCATGTTACTTTGTTTAATCTATTGAGTTTATTAATGACGTTTATGTTTTCATATTTGATCAACGAACAACTTCATTTCTAGACAAAGCTAAAGTACTGTTTGAGAAGATATAATTTTTAATAATAGTTTTTTATTGATTTTGAAGAGCGTGCGTATGAGTGTTGAAGTAAGTGGCCATATTGTTTGTTGGGTGAAATTGTTATTCTTTAGTTATCTGCCACATTTTCTCTATCTTCAGGTCATTCTAACGACTGCATACTCGTGAAGCAGACCACTGGCAATGAAAATATTTCATGGAGTGCACGCAAGTATGAACAGAATGGGTTCGGATAGGTGGAAATTTCCGATACTACAAAGAAGAATAAACGAAATCTATCAACCGAGGAAGTAAAACACTAAACTGTCACCTAATTCTGTCTGTGTTGATAGAATGTAAATAATTTAGAGAGCCATAGCTGACCCGTCTGCATTCATGGACGAATATGTACATAAACAACGTTAGATTAATAACTAAATCTGCAATTCATATAATTAAATAATTTCTAGTTTTTCACAAATAAAAATATTTTCGTTGGTAATTTTGAGTATTAGATAAGGTAGAATAAGAAAGCGCTAACTAAAGTTACGCAAGAAGACAGTGGAAGAAGATAAAAAAAATTTACGTATAAACGTCCGTTTAATTTAATTAGATTTGAATTATCAGAATATTATTTAACGCTTTTATGCTAAATATAAGCGCTGTTCCCTGTATGCAATGTGCAATGTTTATATTGATTTACATGAAATGGCAATTGCCAGTTGGTACTTTGTTGCGTTCCCAGAGATTTTCAGTTTAAAGCTACGTTTTAGATTTAAAACTAGATGCTAGATTGCTGGAGTTATATGCGTAAATTAAAAGAGCACTATGTTCTTTCACGTTTGAGCTGCTCAGCGAGCCTCACAGAATTAGATACCATACTTAATATTTACCATTGACCTGTGTGCTGTTACCTAATATCTCTCCCGCAGTAGTGTAATATTTTCTGGAACAGGCCAAGAGTTCACATGAGTAGGATCGCATTCAATAACCATATATGGTTGGTGCCAACGACAGCATAGATGAATAGCAATTATGTGCTCTATGCGGCACTATAAGGTGTGTCATGTACATAAAAGCAAATGAGTTACTCCCCCGTGTATTGTAAAAAAATATGCGAATAAATGCACATAAACTCAGCACGTGTTCGTGTAAAAATGTTTACCACTTATTGCCACTAAATATATATCAACCGCTGAAGGCACCTAACATGTCACCATTCATCAGACAGAAACAAGATAGTTTTTTATGCTACTGAATTTATTGACTCCATAAGGAAACATTCTATAAAATAGGAGTACGGTCACAATGTCGCTAGAACAGTGTGTCCTCTACGGTATAGACATGGATAGGCACGGAAACTATCAGCACAGTGGTTTTACATGTGTCAAGCGTACGTGTTACTCCGTAAGCCTGGTCGCCGGTGCTTGGCAATTAAGTCTCGGTTTGCTCAACACACGCAAAACAGACCGCGAGTTGATACGGAGTGCTGTAAAATATACGCCCGAGCGAATAGGAACGTGCGGTTTCGGTACCGTCTGCCTACTTTCTGGCACAGAAACCTATACACTAGCGATGCCGTAAGCGAGAATAATGACTATTTTGTCATTACGTACGGAAATCATCGTGTCACCATTTTGTCGCCACTCACGCTAATCACACTCTAGTTCTGATGTCTGTTCACACTAGATAACGTTTCGCGACAAGCCGTCAACGCTCAAACTTTCAGACTGAAATGTGCCAACAATTAACATAAAATGGTCATAATCGCAATCTCGCTCGTCCGCAATACTGTCCGTGAGACCTTCACTCAGTTTTCTTTCTGAAGAAAAATGACTACAGTATACACTTATCGACAGACAATAATAAATGTATGCATAATATTTTCACTGACAATAGCAACAAAGCAGACATTAAAAGTGCAGCAACGTCGTTTAGACAAGGAGCGAGGTCAATATTATAACATCACTGGATTGAGAGTCAACTGATCATAGATGGCGTGACCAGTCAACAATGCAGCTTCTCAAATGAGAGTTGGAGTTATGGTATTTCCATTTCTGCCTGATTTCCTGTAGCAACATTGAGGTAGACACCGACAAACGAATACCAGCTAAACAGTCTGTTTATACCACGCGCGGTGTTTGTGACAAATTATTCTTCACGAGTACAACTAAACAACATATTTCATTATTTCAGTTAGCCACGTTAAAACAACTCTCGTGGTGCTAAATTTCACAAAAGAAAGACACTTTTTCGACATCTACATGCTCTCACGTCGGCTCACACTCGTTGTATAACACTGGTAGACATTATGCGTACAAAGCTATCGGGCGAGGGGTAGCTCTAAAATGTGTTTTCAGGCTATACAAATTTATTACATTGAGATCAAAATCAACTTGATGTGAGAGAGAGAGACTTGCAAAAAATCGAAACGACACGGGAGACTGAGTGATAGAAAAAAAAACATCAGTACGTTGTATAATGTCATACTGGATGGTTACTATACTGATTGAAATCCAGTGCGTCTGCCCATGAGACAGTGCTGCCCCTATACACAATGCAGGGCAGTGATTCGCTACAAAATGTACATGTCCGACATTGTCGGCAAATATTTGGGTTTAGTCACTCGACTTTGATATTATTGCTCTTGGGTAACTGTTTGCATCAGTCTGAAGGGCTATAGGCATACACACTGCCTACTGTTTCTACGCGGGCTCGCGCTCCCTCTCTCTCTCTCTCTCTCGCCCACTCGCTCGCGCTCTCTTTATTGCACAGCTATATGTTTACAGAGATATACATACTCTAGAAATCAACATGCATCCGAAAAAATTGCAAAGACCAGTGTGCAGCCTCTACCTGGTTGCATTCGGGTCATTCCTGAGGCAAGCGCTAACGTACCACACGGGGTTTTGTGCCACGCCGGCGATCCATAGAGGGAAGTATCCCAGTGATGTTTTCCCTCCTGGTTCGCTCGACTCATACACGGCAACATCAAACCGATAGAGGGGACGCAAGTGCAGCGGCGGCTTCGCGCATTGCGATAGCGAGTCGCCTTCGTACGACAAGGTTTTGCGTTCCCGCTAATTCGATGTTAACAACAATCTATCTCTATGCGCCAGCCGATCTGCACTTGCACCGCCGATGGTAAAACACGCAAGTTTTTTTCATTTCTTAGGGAAGGGGGCGTGTGTTACACATGACCGCTTTCATGCAACACGTAATAACACTTCAAGTATTATGTCAAAATATTATCTATGTAGAAATTTGCGGTCATAAACGTAATTATTACAGCTTATCAATACGCGCGACGTGCATCATGAGTAATCGAGACGTGTACCGCCTCTGATCGACCGTACAAAAGCATCCATTTCTGGAGGACAGAATACTATCCTCGCCTACTGAAGCCAAACGCTTCCTGCGACGGACTAACATAAGCTCGAGTCAAAACGGCGAGAAACAAATGCGGTGCAATAAATTACGAGATAAATACAATAAATAATCGCTCGAGATAAATAAATGTACACTTCTTTCTGCGAAAGCAATCTCTTTGGTCGTTTGACTGATTGAAAGCCATTGTTCGCGTGCATGCGTGGACACAGACGCACACATACACACACGTATACACGCACACGAACGAGTGTATAACAAATAAGGGTCGGCGAAATATATATATATATATATAATAATATCAGCGGTGGAGGTGATAACGACGGATTCAAAAAGATACATACACATCGACAATGCGATTTTTTAACCCAGCAACAACACACTATCTGTGATACTATACACGCCATTCACGGGGTCGGTCGGCATGCATTCACACATTCTACAAAAGAACGTCGCCGCCACGTTTAAACGAACACTTCTAGTTAAGATTACACAACGTGCGTCGTTGGGAAAACTCAGCGAGAATAAAAACGCAACACAACGCACTCGAGTAGGTCGAAGCATGGCGGAACGACGGCCTCTGCATCAAAGAAGCCAATAGCATCTAATGCAGGACCGAGTTTTCGAAATTAGGAAAATAAACTGGGAACAAACTGGCTTGCTCACGGAAGCGCACTGGCATATTAAAAATATGCGCACATCGATGTGGCTTTACCGTCTATGCATTAGCGAAGGTAGAGAAAAATATATAGAGAGAAAGAGGAGTGGAGAGAGAGGAGCGAGAGAATTAGATAAGAGAATAGCGAGCGAGCGTGAATTAAATGAGGAAGAGAGAGAGAGAGGGGAGAGGGGAGTGGAGAAGATGGGCATAGAGGAAGAAAAGGAGGATAAGGAGGTAAGAGATGGGCAGGAAGAAGAGAGACCACACGTGACTAGACTCTGCCTACAAATGAAATCTCCTGCGTTCTCCGCAAGTGCGTCATCGCTTGCGCCGAGTGTCGTACGCACACGGCCTAATAACATCTGCAAAACTGACTCACGAATACGTATACGTCTAAAACATCACCAGCGCTCGTGCGTTCATAGGCGGCGCGGGGTGGGGGGGGGCGTTAATTCACATGTGATGGCCATAAGCTTGATCGCCTTCTCAGATGGCTTCCACATTCACCACCATCACCACCTCCGCCGCTGTAGTCTTGTTGTCTGTAGTCACACATGAGTCTTGTCCGCCGCAGAACACTCCTGCTGTCCCTGGCATTATGAAACTTCAACTAGTATTTACAATGGACTTATATGAACTGTACAACCGAGTGTCGGTGCCGCATCACTTTAGACGCAAGGTACCCGCGCATCGCTCAAGCTTTCCATCATTCCGTCACCCGCCCTCCTCGGCGATGATGTAACCATCGTCAACGTCGTCGCCTCCACCGCTAATGACATCATGAACGTCGACGCTACGAGCGCCATCGTCGCGGTGGGCAGGCATCGTGTCATCGTCACCTCACCCGTCATTGTCATAGTGACCATAGCTGTCGTCGCCATCCTCACCATCATCGCCATCATCATCATCATCGTCATCATCATCATCATCGCCATCCTCACCATCATCGCCATCATCATCATCATCGTCATCGCCGCCTAGTAGGTGTTTAGGGAAAGCGAATATAACGTTGGCGATAAGCGATTTGTGTCGCACGGCGCACCCGTGGCCTAAAGTGAGTGCAGCGACACTGAGAGTTTTAGCGTTGAGCTGACACGAGTTAAATGACTCGCTCCAACCAACGCTGCAACACCATACGTTAATCTTATCTCATACACCCTGTGACAAAGTACACCGACTCTCTATAGAAGAGATACGTCTGTGTGTATATATATATATATATATATATATTTATTTATATAATCATATGGTTCACTCAAACGCGGACGAGTGGCTAGTTGTGTTATATATGCGCGTTCGTATCATAAAAGTGGTCGTCATTGCATATAGATATCACTTTTCTACAAAAGATCTAATATTAAATGTTTTCGTGCACGATTTTCCACGTCTTGATATAAAACACCACACGTTTCGATTCACAAGTTATTTGTGTTGAGGTCGGTGTTATTCGCATCATACCTTAGGTACTGGGGCCAACTACGTGAGTCCGCGCACAACCTTATGCCGATCATACAAAGAAACGGATAAATAAATATGCATGTGGATTATACTTGTAACTAAACTCGTTACAAAATATTGCACTTACTATGATATGCAGAGAATCGTCGATTCGATAAAACGAAACATAATACTAATCACGCAAACGCGCAAGATCTTTGGTTTCGCCTAAATAATTTAGAAAAGCTATTTCAAAATTCAAAACAGCAAAATAAAAAATTTGTATATTATCACAATTTGTTCGTGATTGCTGCTTGTTAGAGCTACAAAAGCCGCAGCTGAAAAAACTGGGTACGAGTGTATAATAATAAATAATAAATAATAGTTCGTGATTGCTGCTTGTTAGAGCTACAAAAGCCGCAGCTGAAAAAACTGGGTACGAGTGTATAATAATAAATAATAAATAATAAATATTTAAAATAAATACAATTCAACAAATTGTGAGGGAATGTAAGGAAACACGCGGCGCGCGTGGCGGCTGCCGCGAGAGACCGGCGCGAGTCTCAAAGATAGACTGGAATGTGAAACAGAATGCGCGGAGAGATCGCGGGATAACAAGGCAACGCAGCTATAAGTTCTTGTTCTTGTCGTTGTTCTCCTCCTTCCACTTGTCTAGAGAACGCCGCCGTGCGTTCATAAAGAAATTGCACACCGTACTCAGCTCCAATCCCAGCTGCTTTGCTATCGTCATCTGCATCTCCTTAGATGGGCGCTGCGTCTCTTTGAAGATGGCCATCAGGGTACGCCGCTGAATGTCGGTGAACACGAGTCGAGGCTTCTTGGGCTGGGGCGGTTGGTTCTGAGACTGCTGCTGCTCCTCTTTCCGCTTGCAAGCTGCAATAGCAGAAGAGACGGCACCGGTTAGCGGCGCAACACTCTACGAAGCCAGTCTAGAATGATTATGAAAACCTCGAACCGTTTTATGAAACAGGCAAGTTAGTAAACGAGTCACTAAACGATGAAGATCTCCGTGGAATAATATATTTGTTCCCGTCCGCAAGGTGAACGGTTAATCATTTTAACTGTTGCAGAAAAATATTGAGCAAAACAGCGGACCAATTACTACTGTGGTTAGTATTACAACTATTTCCATACACGGTCGCGTTTCAAGTCGCAGACACGAACGGATTCTGTCTAATACTGTTAGACAATCTCTGCTTCAATTTCATATTTAAGTGGATAGATTACAATTACAAAATTTTGCATTTATTCTCGCTCAAGAAGTGGCGCATGCGAGAAAACGGCAAGGATATATATATATATATATATATATATATATATATATATATATTGCGCCGCGGTGTGCAACGTGCTGGAGACATGCGAAAAAATTATATAACTAATTCAAACGATACTACATAATTAAAAAACAACAACGATTATACAGATTCTCTTTAATTTCACGAGTTTTACACGATTTTCGGTGACAACTAAGATGCCTTATTAAGACATGTCTTCTTTTTCTTCTACTACACTACACTACACTACACTCGGCCCAGCCACTGTAGCACACAAGACTTGGCACGGTGGGTGAAAGCCTCAAGGTATCCAGGGCTACAGGGCTCTGGTAATAGGGGGCATTTCAGGAGATGTCCCATAGTCTGGTTCTCCCCGCAGTCGCATTCGGTTGGGCCAAGGACATGTGAACAGACACGACATTCGCTGCAGTGAGGTGGTAGACGCAGAAGACAGAGATAGAGCACGTGCGTACGCACAAGGAGGAGGGAGAGGGCTCACGTATACACACCGCTCTCACGCTGCCGCGTGTTCTGCAAGCGGTCGTGCCGTATATTCGACGTGCAAATCCTAACTCAAGTATAAGGCTGTTCGAGATACGAAAGCTTCTCGTGTGTTTTACGGTAATGTACGTGCTACGCAGACCGACATGCTCTGTTGGTGGCTTCATCGAATACGACCGAAATACGCGCGCGCTGTGCAAACGCCTCGTATATCACTATTCGACGGACGAGGAATTAACACACGTGTCGAAATAGCGATCTACCTAAACAGTCAGCTGCCGCCTCTACGGTTGTTTCCGGCTCCCTTCACAGTATCACGCCTTTAGAAAATGCGCGGAACGCACCCTCCCCTATTGTTGCACGAAATGGCAACCGTGACGCCAGTAGTGACGCTGCCCACCCTGATGATAAGGTGGCACGCATGCGCGCGCACAAAGTGCGTGCGTGCGTGCGTCGCATCAGACATTGCGCGCGCGTTTTTCGTCGTCGTCCTCTCGTGCTCCGACTGTCAGCTGCTAGCAAGCGCGCCCGTTCCCACAGCTATGAGGGGGCTACGTGCGCGGGAGACAGAGGGAGTAACGCACACACGCACACACTCTCTCTCACACATACACACACACATACACACACACACACACACACACACACACACACACACACACACACACACACACACACACACACTCTCTCTCTCTCTCTCTCTCTCTCTCTCTTTCTCTCTCTCTCGCTCGCTCGCTCGCTCGCTCGC
>NW_014577113.1:137800-144790 GCF_000485595.1 Priapulus caudatus | reverse complement strand
CCCAACACCACGTGGGTCAGACGCACGCGCATGCACGCAGGACGCAACTTTCCGCGTCCGGTGAGGTTTTTCTCGGCAGCTTACCAACCCTGGCTTGAATAATACATGGCAGCTGCTCTGGAACACGCGCGTAAACAAGTGGCTAATTATTCGATTATATCACGAGAGAATGCCCAATTTAGGCGGCAGGAATTTGCCTGCATTCAACACGAGTTGCTCTCATTTGGCCTTATCTGTTCTTACGAATATGGGATGCGCTTGCCTTTCATGAATTTTATGCACGCATTAATAATTCAGAAAATATAATGCCACCTGAAAGAACCACGTACATATGTATGGTGATTGCTTACAGGTTGTATGCAATAGGGAAGGCCTTCGTGAATAAATTATCTGCTTCCACAAGCAGCTGCTGCATGTGTATAGCGCTGAGTTCTATACGGGCATCTGCGGTGGAGAGACAGAGAGGTAGAATATTGAGAGAGAGAGAGAGAGAGAGACGGGGGGAGGGAGGAAAAGAGAGCGAGAGAGAAAGAGAGAGAGACGGGGGGAGGGAGAAGAGACGAGACTGACGGGGGTAGAGGAGGAAGAAGAGAGAGAGAGAGATGGTACGAGAAGAGATGAGAGAGTTTAGAGAGAGAGAGAGAGAGAGAGAGAGTGGTGTGTGTGGTAGAATACCTTGGCGCACACGCGCGCCACTATTGCGCCTCACCTCTTGCTGCGCCAACATGGCTGATGTGCTGCGATGAGGCAAGAAGCGCACGTACAAGGATGTGGCACTGACGGCGGCGCGGGCACAATCCAGCATGTCACGACACAGGCACGAGCACGGGCCGACACGCGGCTGACGCGTGCACACGTGGGCGGCCACATGGGCGCAGGTAAAATAACAACGGGCAAAATATAAGGACGTCAGCATTGTATTCCAGAGGAAAGCGCTATAGCGCGGCGATATATGATTGACACGGCCTTGCTCTAGCGTCCTCAACATAGCTCGCGGTCCATCCGGCAGCACGGCCAGATGCCTGGCGGGTTTATAACGCAGCGACACGCGTATTGTGATGGCAACCGGAATAGCGATGGACGCTGCATCTATATATTCTTTCTCGCAAGTACGGGTTTTACAGTTCTAAGTACAGGATAAACTAACAGAAAGTGGCAAAGTATGTTGTGTGGAGCCGGAGAAGAAAAAACCCCGTGGGTAAACTTT
The DNA here is from genome assembly GCF_000485595.1 of Priapulus caudatus. Classification (NCBI taxonomy): domain Eukaryota; kingdom Metazoa; phylum Priapulida; class Priapulimorpha; order Priapulimorphida; family Priapulidae; genus Priapulus; species Priapulus caudatus. The sequence continues at coordinate 143,583 of NW_014577113.1, read as the reverse complement.
GAGGGGGCTTGTGATGATGAGAGAGAGAAAGAGAGAGGAAGAGAGCGAGAGAGAGAGAGAGAGAGAGAGAGAGAGAGAGAAAGAGAGAGAGAGAGAGAGAGAGAGAGAGAGAGAGAGAAAGAGAGAGAGAAAGAAAGAAAGAGAGAGAAAGAGAAAGCCACTAACGTAAATGAGCATAGAAGCTTCAGCGCAGCGACACAGAACGCCTGCGAAAATACTACTTAAAATCTCTCAAAACAAAAAACAAAAATTTATTCGAGGAAAGCTTTCACGCCGGTTAAATATTAAGACTAGCCTAAAGTGAGACAGCGCTCAGAATCTCATTGTGACGGTTCAATGAAACCATGTGCCCTCCGGGAATTAAAAGGAAGGGGAGGGGTTCGTTGCCACACATCGAGGTATACGCTGGCGTACAGAGGTGACAGTACACGCGATGGCGCGGCGGGCCCGGGAAGATAATGAGATATCAGCTGCGAGGTATGGTGATGTCATCACTCCTTGTAACGAGACGTGACGAGAGAACGCATGAGTAACGCGCGCGTGCCCGCTCACTGTGTTCTCGCACCCGCCCGAGCTTATTAAAATGTTATTCGTACACAAAAGGAAAACGTTTGCGTGAAATTAAGAAAAAACGCACCCGCATGGACACCTGCATGCGATGAAAGTTTTATAAACGCTTCCAATAGTCGCTCCTTATATGATTTCAAAGGCTTGCGAATACGAAATTGGAAATCGCAGTGCAGTTGGATGCAACTCGCTTACAAAAAGACTACCTGCGGTTTACAACCACTATTCCGTACATGCCCATTCCATAGCTATGGCTCCATCCAACAGTCCTTACCGGCTTCTTCTAACCATCATTCCTTACCTGAAATTGCTAACCGCTACCGTATAATCGTGGCTTCTCACCACCACCATTTCCATACATGCAGCTTCTAACCTTCAATTCGCACGCACACTGCACACGCACGCACGCACGCACACACGCATGCAGGCATACATGCTTGCACGAACGCACGCATGCACACATGCATGCTTGCACGAACGCACGCTTCCACGCAATGCCATGTATGCACGCACGCACGCACGCACGCACGCACATAGCAACATTTATACGCGCGCACACGTTTTCGGTAATACCACCAAAGACATTAGCGTAGAGCCGAAATTTATTTTTCTTTATATTACATTTGCGTGTCACCTGAGCCAGTATGCATGCACCTGACAGGGGCAGTATCGGCGGAAGGAAATTGTGCCGAAGGCGACACAACACTCAATTGAAATGTCAAAACAACATATCTACTGTAACGGCGAATTGTCAAGCCATCGCCATGGGACAAACGCACACACCCACCCGCCCGGGGAACGCGAAATAGTGACAAACACACGTAAGCCAACGGACGAATGCTCACATCCGGGTATTTAACATGGTGGTCCAATGACGGTGAGTCGCTCACGTGTCACATTGGAAATACCATCAAAAGACTATTTACAGAGGAGAACTCGTCTGCGATAAAAATTTACATATTTTAGTAAGAGTCTACGTCGAATACAAATTACACTTTTCATTCGGGTATACGTATCTCGATCGCAAATAAAGAAACCTCTCGTTTATTGAACAGTTATGCACCTGATCAGGCAACCTACTCTGCATAAGCAGCCATTGTCGAATACAGAGTGCACATTTTGTTCAGGTGTATCGTTGCTCAAAGGCGCCTCGTATGTCGAACGGTGATACACCCGAACAAAACACCCGAACAAAAGCACACGTGCCTGATTCGATTCGTGTATACACGCGCTACGGTTTCGCGAGGTGAACTCGTACGTCATACAACATGACGTACGACGGAGTAACGAACACGCGGCGCGAGCATCGCCGCGCACCGGAGAAGTAACAAACGCTGTTATAGCCGCCTGAAACCTAAAACCTGAGATCTGAGACAAGTACCTCTGGCGTTTCATACTCGGCAAAGAACCAAGTGCGGCCGCGTGTATCACCGGGCACCTGGGACTCGCGAGGTACGAGACCGTAAACACGGCGTAAGCACGACGCAGTGATAAACACGGGTGATATAACAAACGAGACTAATTCTGTCGCTGGTATAATGCGGCCAGGCATACGAATGGAGCGAGACGCACGCACGCACGCACTTACGCAGTTGCGCACGCATACGCACGCACGCACATAGGGACAGATACACACACGCACGCACGCACGGACGCACGCACATATACACGGGTAGGCACACACGCACGCACGCACGCACGCACATACACACAGGTAGGCACACACACACACGCACGCACATACACACAGGTAGGCACACACGCACGCACGTACACACACCGTGATCCATACTAACAGCTGACGAAAGTAATTACCCTGAACGGCTTCGTGCGATAGGTGTAGCAGAAGGCGACCGTATCACGGAAGCCCGCCGCGGGTCAGCTGTCTAAATTACAAAAGTAGCACGTAAGCACATACAAGCAAACACACGCATGCACTCACGCACACGCGCACGCACACACAGGCCCACACACGTTCGCGCACAATTATATGCACACACGCATACACGTATATACGCACGCATACACGTATACACGCACGCACGCGCACATAAATAAACAAACAACAAACAAACAAACAAACAACAAACAACAAACAAACAAACAACTACACGCATATAAATTACACTATACTCACACGCGCGCGCGCACACACACACGCGCGCGCACACACACACGCGCGCGCACACACACACACGCGCACACACACACACACACGCACGCACGCACGCACGCCACACACACACCAACTGCACACGCACTACCAACACACACCACCACACACCACACGCACACACACACACCAAACACACGCGCGCGCGCGCAGAGGCGGCATGTAAGATTCGTCTGAACGTCTGAAGCCAACATCTGGTCAGGATAACGGTCAAGAGCGTAACTATACTCGCATTCATACGGATCGTTTGCTTTATTAAGCCACATAATAGAGTTTCTCATATGTGTGCCTATGTAGGTTAACATGCCGACGTAATGCGATGCACGTAATCTGTATACCGCTTGGAACGAAATGCGTTATCGAACATTGTGGACGACGTTAAGTACGACGGACTTATACTTTTACGGTCGGTTCTGTTTACATACTCAACGGCAGTGATAGTATATATTTTTTTATACGACACAAAGTATCAATTACTCTAGGACTGTACGATGTGCGAATATTATGACAAATGTTCTGCCTTAAAGGCAAACGATACGCGCAGAAAGGAGTACAGGTCTCCATGCGATTTCAAACTTTATGCATTGAATAGACGAAGAATTCGCTGAATTCTACTTCATACGCACGTAGGTCAAAAAGCTAATTCGCGTTAATATCTTTACGTTAAGTAAAGTTGTTTTTTTCCTCTCGCCATGCGGGGATCTTCTCTCTTCATCTCGGGAGCAATCTAAATATTTCGTCGGCTGGCGCAGCGGGCGAAGCGGGGGGCAAACCTCGATGCGAACGCCTTTGAGCTTTGTCGCCAGTCGATATCTTATATAGGTTTGTTGCTACAGCTGGCCTCCGCTACACGGAAATAACACATTTCTAATTTGTTCTCAACATGCCGGAGATAATGATCATGGCTGACGAAGCACTCCGACAAGAAAAGATATAATATAATTACCGATGCGTTCTTGTCGCGCTGTTGCCGGCGATGTTACACGACGACGGGACAGAGAGATGACGCCCCTCTGTGACACCGTTTAGTGACAAGCAACGCAAAGGTCGTTTGACGACAAACACAGAAAGCGAGACATAAAAATCGTTAGACTAGCGATTTTTTCACACTGGAATTTCCACGTGCAAGCAGTTCCGACGATTGCAATAACTTTAACAATTTAATTGAATAATCACATACGCGTAGCTCGGATAATGACGTCTCTGCAATTGAATGAGATATTACGGATGAGCAGCGTGTTATATATATATGGTATATAGCAGATATATAAAATGCATGCAAATTTTTATTATGGTATATTAGCATACAGGACATTCTCGCATGCATGTACAATAGTGATAGTCCTAGCATGTGCACATTCGAAATACACGGGACTCGTGAATTTAGAAAAAGCACATAAACCTGTATGTCACTAGTTCACTATTTCACTATTTCATCTCATCTAATTGGTACGCTATAGTAACGTGGGCACTACAAAAATTAACCGTCACCACGCCCGGCACTATAACTAGCTATTTGCGTGGATTTATAATATGTAAGTCAAATACGGACATATACGGTATATTATTAATATTTGGTATACAGAGAGTTCTTTAAATTTAAATACTTATATACCTGAACGGATGGATGGAATGTCGAATAGCGACAGTAGATTATTGTAGATGTTTATACATTGAGATATATGCTGCAGACTGTGAGAATACTTCAATCATCATTGAAATTCAGCCATAAAATCATCTATCGTAATTTTCCTGAACGCAATATGCAACCTTTTCCGCGCATGACCTACCATCTTACACGAAATAAATTACTATGTACTCTCATTCAAACCTTCAAAGACAACATCTCCCGATATCTTTAATCGATTCGAGAGGCTGCGATTGAACATGCGTCGATACTCACTCAACTCTCACACGCTCACAGCGGCTAAACCTCTCATCAGAACGTACGCGCTTTGCTCACTCTGAAACACATCGCATATAATCTCAATGATTGACACGCACTGCCGCCTCATCGAGGGCTTCACCTCTTCGGTATTTTTTGGCTTGGAATGGTTTCATTTCACCAGCTGCATCTAGTTGTTCTAGTAACGCATCGCTGCGGCCCCCCCATCCTCGGCTTACTTCGTCATTCTGGTTAAACTCCTTGTGTTGGCATGGTTATTGGCGACGGAGCATAAAGATATTCCGCGGTCGTAAAACACCCAATATCCGAGGATATCCTCCCCGGGGGTTAGTCGAATCAGCTCTGAAACAAACACTGCGTGCATGCATGCAAGCAGGCAGGAAGGCACCCGCATACGCACGAACGTACGAACGAACGCACGCACGCACACACGCACGCACGCGCGCACGCACACACGCACGCACGCGCGCGCACTCACGGAGCGTGTGAGATCCCCGGTCGCGCGAAGCATTCAGATTCGGTGTTCCGCCCTCATAAGCATATTTATAGCTGTGAAATTGTGCACAAGACGTCTTAAGGAGATTCGCCTTCTGGATAATAGAAAGTAAAATCCTTCAATTTTGCCCATCTTGATGAGCCTGCGCGCGCTTGTGTGTATGGGGGGGGGGGCGTGTATGTTAGGTGTATGGGGGTGTATGATGGGTGCAGCTCGTGTGTATGGGGGTGTATGTTGGGTGTATGCACACCAGTGGAGCGGGTGGGCAGCAGAGGCTGAAACACACATTGAAGAGCGAACATGCGAGCAACCGACGTTCGAATTTCGATGCGAGCTGACGCGATGGCGTTTATAGTGACGGCTGGGTGTGCACGCATGGCGCGACTAACACATATACTAGTTTCAGACGCTAGTCCTCAGAGGGGCACGTGCAGCACGCACACGGGTTAGCTTGGTCGAACGATGTGATTAGGACAACAGAACTTGTGCAATAATTGTTGGGTTAAGGAACGAGAGTATATCGTCGAATATCTAGATCGCACAAATAAATAAACGTGTGCGGTTACACAAATACGAGAGAGACAGACAGAGAGAGAGAGAGAGAGAGAGAGAGAGAGAGAGAGAGAGAGAGAGAGAGAGAG
>NW_014577113.1:127241-137790 GCF_000485595.1 Priapulus caudatus | reverse complement strand
TATATCTCACAAAAACATAAATGTGTGCGTGTACACACACACGAGAGAGAGAGAGAGAGAGAGAGAGAGAGAGAGAGAGAGAGAGAGAGAGAGAGAGAAAGAAAGAGAGAGAGAGGGGGAGAGCGAAAGAGAGCGAGAGATAGAGAGAGAGAAAGAGAGAGAGAGATGGATAGATATATAGAGAGACAGACTTCAGCAAGGGCATCAGATAGGGCAAGGAAATGGGCGGCAAGAAGACTCCGCGCCATGTTCAAGGTCGCATGCTCAATGTTATACCACAACACCTGCAAACATGAAACATCAAAAGTCACCACACTCAAGACATGTGCATATCGTTCAACGTTGCCCGCATGGCGCTATTCAGAAATTACGGTCGCGCAGAATTGACGCATTGTTTGGCAAGGAAGTAAATTGTGCAGCGACGGCGAAACGGGCATCAATGCGCATGCGCACGGCATTCACACTAGCACAGACCGTGCGTTCATCGGAGCGCCTTGTAGCGCAGCGTTTATTGATATGTTTTACCAGCTCTAATTTGCAAAAACTCGGCTTTAATTTTTACAATAGACAACGTAACATTCGTTACAATAGAATACATTCGGCGCGAGCGTATAATAGTAACCGAGCCGGATGTACATGGAGACGATTACAAATTACGTTTAATAAAGATCTTGGCGCCAGAGAAGCCATTTAAAAAGATCGTTATTCTGTTGCTGTAAAGCATAAAGAAGAGACAAATGCTGTCGAACGCATATCTTCATATATATATTATATATATATTATATATATAATATTATACACACACAATATATATATATATATATATATATATATATATATATATATATATATCATTATGCACGCACCATCGTATTGTTTATACACAGCGCGTACAGATAACTACGTACGTGTAAATTATATATTAGGCATAGTAGTCATGTTATATAGTACAAATAGTTATTGAGACAAATCTGCATACGTAATGCGCCCGCATAAAACTACGAATAAAACTAGACTAGTAGACGAATAAAACGTTGCTATACATAAAATGATTGCTTATCACAAAGACAATCACGAATATCGAAGCACATCGAAAGCAAGACGAAATAAAGTGCATTACGCGAACTTGGAGTCGACACGATGTGATGAGTTACATTTTTTGTATTTTAGAATATTTATCTTTATTAGTGGAAACGAACCAATTACGTTTAGTATTTGCCGGCGAGGGAAAGAGGCGACTGAGCATGCATGCACAAGCTGCCGCGTCGCGCACGTAAACGCGCCTACACGCTATGGAACGAGTCCTATTCAGCAATGAAACATTCCTGGAAGCTGGCGCGGGGAGGAAGATTGAAGGAATGAAGGGGGAAGCGCGCGCAAAATAGAGGGAAGGGTGTGGCGTGTGCGTGTGCGTGTGCGTGTGCGCGCGCGTAGGAGCGTGTGCTTGTGATAGAGAGCACTTCGTTCTATATGCAAATGGAAAGCATCCGATTTTGCTCACGCTGAACTCTTGCTCTTGCTCTCGCAAGCGGCCTTGCTCGCGTTTTGGCCACACCTACCTGTACCGATATTCACGCGATTCGGTTCGTTATACCTCGCCCGCGGTAATCTATCTGTCAAACGCTCCAGCGCCGTTGCTCGGCAACTTTTGTACTGGTGACGTTTGTGGGGGAAACGTCGCATCTCGTGATCGAGTTTCAGACATGAAAGAGGCGCGGCCGAGGTCTGAGACGTCAAGCGAACAAAGATGGCGCCTGATGATGTACGTCACGGCGCGTCTGCACGGCAGACGACCACGCCTCTCCCTCTTCACCGATTCTCTCTTTCTCTCTTTCGCTCTCGTGCTCCCTACCTCTGTCGTTTTCTCATTCGTTTCATCTCAGGCGCTCTCCTGTCCAATGTCTTTCACTCCTCTTTCTTTCTTTCCCTATTTCTATCCTTCCTATATCTCTTTTCCACATCTCTCTCTTTTTCGCTATTTCTTTCTCTCTTTCTCTCTCTTTCTCTCTTCATTTTCTCACTCTTTCTTACACCCCATCTTTCCCTCCCTTACCTTCTTTGCTCGCCTTTGTCACTGAGCGGGCGCAGCAGCAGCGTGTTTACCCTCCGCATCTCTTCAACAGCAGCGCTGCAGCCTACTGCCAAGACACGCTAGCTTCGTTTACGTAACAATGAAGGACAGGCTCAAAGCATCCAGATGATAAAGGAGCTCACGAACGCAAGCTGCAGGCGTGCGTGCAAGCCGCCTTACCCGGCAGCTGCAGTCCGCACGCGTGTTTCTCTCTCTTTCTCTCAATCTTTCCTCCGCACACACACACACACACACACACACACACACACACACACACACACACACACTCGCTTTCTCTCTTTTCCTTTTCTTTTATCTCTCTCGCGCCCTTCTCTCTGTCTCGCTCATTGACTGTCTCTTTTCTGTTTTACCACCCCTCTCTCTCCATTCCACTCTTTCTCGTCCTCCGTCACTCACTCGTGTACGCTTTCTTTTCTTTCTGTCTCCAGTCTCTCTCTCTCTCTCTCTCTCTCTCTCTTCTCATCTGCGTGCGTGCTCATTATGCTGCGAATTGAGCTCCCGCCGGTGTACGAATGTCCGAGCGCCTCGGCGCTAAACCCAGAGAAAGAGAGAATCCCCCGCTTACGGCAACTCGGCCTCTCTGTCTTGCCGAAAACAAAAGAACGCCTCATTTCTTCCCGAGCTACTTGACTGCGCGCACGATAAAGGGATGCGCTCGGAGATCAGCAGCGGCGGCAGCTGATGTTGCGGGGCGCTGAAGGGAGTCACTGCGACGCAGATAACAGATGCTATACACCTCGCTTTAGAGGGGCTCCAACGACGTCACCTTCACTCCAGCGCCAGCTTAACAACACACACACACAGACACACAGACACATAGACAGACACACACGCGCGCACACACACACACACACACACACACACACACACACACACACACACACACACACACACACACACACACACACACACACACACACACACACACACATACACACACACACGCACACACAATACACATACCCGTGGACAACCTTACACCGGGACTTCACCGAGTGTCAGGCGAGGTGACACGAGTTTTAAATACAATAAGATTTTAGTAGACAATAGCTTAACACAAAGTCGTTTGATTTCGAGAACAAATGAAAATTTAGTAGGCATATATTAGCCTCTTGATATTACCCGTGTAGAGATCGATTCGAAAAAATATTGTGGTTGTGCGGCAAAGGTCGGGACGAAGATGTCCGTTGTGAACATGTCCGACGATGATGTCATTGAAAAGTAATTTTTAACGGAAAACGGAATTATCTGTAAGAAAGGCAATGTAGTACATGTGCCTGTTTAACGTGTCAACATTAGTTCGACTATAGCAGTTTTCATTATTCCGTCAGACAAGATTTTTTTGCGATTTGTAACAGTAATGCCGATATCAATTGCCGTTCTCCATAATTTGTCGTCGAAACATTTGATATCTATTTAGCTTGAAGTATTAACTTTAGTGTCTAATAAGTCATCATTCAAATTTTTCGGTTGCTGGCATATATATATATATATATATATACGCGATATCTGACCAGAATAATAATCTTACAAACGTATAGTTATAAATACACAACGTTTGTGCAACAGAAATAATGGGCATATTCACAATCGTAGTCCTTCCGCAAGTAAACGATACATTATCATAGTACTTGATACCTATAGCCTGTTATTGTAATCCCATCGCACCCATAATGTATGAGTCACAGCAACGTGAACGACATAGTATACGCGGTATCGCTATACCTATAATGTGTTGCCATAACTCCTTGTACAGTAATACAGGTACACGAACGAAATAGTATCCGGGGACTTGCTACCTATCTATCCTATTTTGACATTCAACCAACACCACAACTGATATATTAGCCACAACTATACGGCATCGACACGGTATCATACAACATAGCACGTATACATGTTGTGATGCCAACGCTTGCCACAGGGATATATTAGTCACGTCTGCATCACGCAAGCACGACACTACTATCTGCGCATCATCACGAGCAGGTGCAATTGACAATTTTGCTTTCCGAACGTGCCAAAATATGGCGATAGAACATTTAAATGTCTGTCGATGTTTTCCGCCCACGATAAAACAGGGTTACATCAGACGACAATTCATGCGCTATAGGTCAGAGAACCCATACGCGGACGGAAATATTTCTGCAGCAATATTTCCGCACTAAAAACAAGTGAACGTCCTCAAATATGGGACATTTCTACTATTACGACCACTATGCGGCGTTCAACTAGGCTGAAGTGGATGCCCGATCAACGTTACGCGATTTTGCCCAGCGCCTGTCCGCACTCTAGAACGGTTAGTTAACATATCCTGAAACGCGTGTATGGATTTCCACCGCGCGTACGTACGCATAGAAACTACTGTGTTCTCTGACGAGACACACACCGGACGCGCGCAGATAAAACCAGGAGTCAGAAATTGGCAATCAATGGCTGTCATACTGGTGCTATCGACTGGCGTAAAACGACGGTCAATTTCTGGGCTACACATATCGACTGCGTGCTCCGAGGTGTATGTGTGCGTGCGTGAGCGCGCGCGCGTGTGTGCGTGTGTGTGTGTGTGTGTGCGCGTGTGTGGGTGTGTGTGCGCGCGTGTGGGTGTGTGTGTGTGTGTGTGTGTGTCTGCGTGTGTACGCGCGCGTACGCGCATGTGTGGTGCACGCGTGCACCGATTGAGCGCACGCAGGTTCTCAACCATTCTCATTCACTATGTCGCCAAACTATGCTCGATTTTACACCATGACACATCATTTCATCATTCGCGTGTCATCGTGTTATATTTAATAATTTATATTCTATATGGTTATATATTGTTATATTTATGCTACGGCCACGTTATTTTAGTTTATTCAATTATAATGCGTACATTCGATGGTCTGGCCATAGCGAGTGCAGTTCATATCCAACGTCGACGGCGGCTATGCATGATGCAAATGATCATCACCGCGTAAATTATTCCTCCCCCGCCCTTTACTTTTAATATTTTAGTGCAAACAATTTTCAGTAAGTGCCAGATGACACTCCCGCGTATCTAACTGCGGGCAAACAATATCATTTATTAATCCATTTACGGGAATATTTACCCGCCCGCGCGTCCCGCGTTAGATCCACAAGTTACGCGCGTGAGCCTATCTGTCAGATGTATACGTGCGCGCAGGAAAAGAATTACGAGCTTTTGGGTTGCGAGGCGCTCGTAACTAGAGCGTTTGCCAGCAACGATCTGGGTCCAAAATAATTGAAATGAGGTATACGCGCGAAAGACTAAATCACTCCACAATCGCGCCTGATTAATGCTCGTGTTCTCATATTAGCCACGGTAAAGCACGAGAGTCGCGCGCAGACACAGCGTCTCTCCCTCCTACCCAGCACCACCCACCGCCGCCGCCACCTCCGCCCCGCCCACACCACGCACGAAGCAATCGCGATGGCTTCGGTGAGGCATCATCATCGTCATCATCATCGTCATCACCATGATCATCATCATGATCATAATTGTCATCGTCATTATGATAAGCATCATTATCGTCATAGACCTCGAGGCGCGATATCGTCCACGATTGCCGTGCCCGCGACCGTAACGGCGGGATGCTGCGGTGCTCACGAAGGATGCGGTCGCCGTTGTCAACGTCGTCGTCTCGTGCCTCTCCACCTGCGAGCATCTTCGACTCGCTCGGCGCCGCATCGACACTGCAGCATCCACGCCAGCCTCAATCTTCGTCTTCGGTCGTCCATATCGATCGAAAAATTACTTAACTCAATCAAATGAATGACTTCCATCTGTTAATTGCCACGGCAACCGTGCCAAGGTGCAAAAATTGCACGCGGTGCCATGGCCGGCCGCCCGGAATTAGTGTCATTACGCCGATCGCTAAGTGAGAGAGAGATTTGGACAGAACTGCATAATCATAGGCGGGCCGGGCGAGGCGAGATTGTGCGGTAATAGGGCTCCGTTTTAGCGAAAATAGCGACAAAGTGATTGTGGGCTGATGCCGAGAGAGAGAGAGAGAGAGAGAGAGAGAGTGGAGGGAAGAGAGGAGAGAAAGAGGCTAATGGCCGCCCCAGGGGCCGTGCAGGTGCCAATTTACACGAGCCTCAAGTTTAAAACGTGACTCAAGCGGATTTGCATACGCACGGCGCAACGTTCTATTGTTTAACCATGTGCGTGGAAGGGAGCAGACGAAAATAAGCGAGAGGCAGCGCGGTGAGCTAGCGCACACGGAGCTTGAAACAATTTATGGTTTAGTCAAGCTTATTCGCTTGTTGCGTTCGTTCTAAAATATCTTGCGATTTTTCCAGACTTTCTAACAAGCGCGATGTCAGCAGACCGTTGTACCGAAATAGAACCGGTAACCGGTTGCTATAAGACGAAAAAATGGAGCTTCCTCTTGCATTCTTCTCAACCGTCGAGTACAAAGACCATTTATTAACGCAAGGAATTAGGCCCAGCGATGCATAAAATATTGCGTAAAACCTGCGCGTTTAGCGATAGCATGTTTACACAACAGATTATATAACTATTACGGGCGATATTAAGATATTTATTCCAGTTCTTAGCGACTGGATTTTGTCACGTAAAATCTCGATAAATAATGCAAATAAGCAACGTCAGAAATCTGCCCCCTAGCAGCAGTTACCACGGAAATCGTGAGTCATCAGTCTGCCAGTTAGCACACGTTGTCTGATTACCGTTACGATTTCGCTTGGACAATAACGAAAAAAAGAGACGTTTAATGTAATGGACACACGGGTATTCGCCGAGAGTGTACGCCATTTACGTGAATTACTCACGCCGGAATCATTAAATAGACTCATCACTCGCAGCTGAAATAGTCACCATTGCTTGCCACTTTCTCTATAGCGCGTACCTGAAAGACAATAACGCGTGCGCCTTAGCTCTAACATACATCGTTGCCTAGTCGAAATCAAAACGTTAACTATACCGACGACGGGTTAATGTTGGAAATCACAAACGTACCGCTTATGTGTCCCTATAGGGTTCGGATAGCAACTTCCCGATATTACCTACCGAATTGAATGCTACCGTGCCATGGGCCACCCACTAGCGTCCACTAGCTCCCCTAGCCGTACTCCAACTATAACAATAGAGAAGCAGTGCATAACCCTCCGCATCCCTGCCTCTCTTGTCTTGGAAGAGGACGCAGCGTGATGATATTAAATATTCTAATTTCGGCACCTGCGCTGAATGGAATATGAAATTGCTCATTCGTCGACGGCGACGATGAGGGAGAGCGAGAGATAGAGAGTCGTTCACGCCACGCACGAAAGAGCTGTTCGTGACGAGAGAGATTAGCTCATTACCAATAACGTGACACTCTTCGCAACACGCCAGCCGGGGCGCGCGTAGCAAATGACAATGATAGAAAGGGACAGAGGGGAAGATAGCGAACGCTAAAACGAGAGAGAGAGAGAGAGCGAGAGAGAGAGAGAGAGAGAGAGAGAGAAGAGAAAGAACGAGAAGAGAGCAGAGAGAGAAGATGAGGAGCAGAGAGGAAAAAAAATAGAGCGAGAGAGAGAGAGAGAGCGCAGAAGAGAGATGTGCGAGAGATGACGAGCAGATGGAAAATAGAGAGGCATAGAGAGAAAGTGAAAGAAGAGAGAGAGAGAGGAGAGAGAGATGAGAGAGAGAGCCGCTACTGCGTAACAATCCAACATCCAACACCGACGGCGCCCGGAGTGCGACATGAAAACCCTGATGACAGCGGCCGATAAAGATTAACGATGGCACGCCATATTTTCAGTCGTGCCGGCGAGGCTAGAGTGGTGACGAGACGTCTTCTTCTTTGGCTCGCGGACGCGTCAAAATAGTAACCAAGCGCGCGCCAATCGATCGCGATTGTCCCGTGGCCAACGGCAAGGTGCGGACGGCGGCCCAACGAGAAGAGAGCTGCTTTTATTGCGTCACCGGACGGAGCGACGCTGTGAGCGGAGCACCTAACGCAGCCGAGCACCTCCCTGCTGCGCAGTTGCCAGGCAAGAGTTCTTACATGGAGTGACGGACGTACTCGCGCCCAACAAAGGAGCCGGAACGCGCGCATACGTGTACAAATGGGAACGTCGTCATGCGAATCTGACGAGAGTAGGATATATATATATATATATATAATATATAGCACACACACACACACACACACAACACACACACACACACACACACACACACACACACACACACACACACACACACACACATATATATATTATATATATATATATATATATATATATTATAGAGAGAGACGAGAAGATGAGAGAGAAGAGGGCAGAGAGAGAGAAGAAAGAGACACCGAGAGGAGAGAGAGAAAGAGAGACGAGAGACGAGAGAGAGAGAGAGAGAGAGAGAGAAAGAGAGACAGAGACACAGAGCAACGGGGCGTAGCGAGAACTTACGTAATTCGAAAAGAAGTGTTGTTTGTTGGCAGAGTGCGTCCGCCACGCTGCACCATCACTCTACGCCATCGCTCCATCGCTGACAGGGACAATGATAATTCACTCTGAAGCTTCCTCATAAAATATTCACAATGTCGGTAAATACAAATGAAGCACTTAAGACTGCCATCAAGCACTAAGGCTTGTACTTTCCACAATCGATAACCGAGGGACGAGAGCCGTGCAGGGATGCAGCGATGGGGTGCGGGTCACGACCTTTCTGCCCTCCTCCTCGCTCACCAACCCCCGAGATCCAGTCGCATTCAACGCCCCCCGTAAGCAGGTCGATGCGCAAAAAATTGCCGTCCGTACAACGCGAACGTGAGCTGCCCCTCCCGCACGCCGACCCCCGCGCGTTCGCGTAGTTCGGCCCGCGTGTATCTGGTTGCTCAGGGTCTGCGCTCATCTCCCGCGCAACAGACGGCAAGTTTCACAGGCGAAGTCGCCTCAGCGACGAGATGCTTCACGCCGGTGGGTACAAATAAAAGCCGTAACTGCACAAAAACTTGCGAGAAATCAAGCGGCATGATAGCCATTAATTTTTAATGGATGCGGAAAACCGCTAACGTGCCAGAATTGTTGGCCGCGTGCGCTCGGACCCGCGTGCAAAAGCGCGCGCCCGTGAAATAATTACGGGACGACAGACTTAAGAGGGTTTTCTTCGTTTAAATTTTTTTCACGCGCGCGGCCGCGTCAAATTTCCAAGTAAAATTATTTGACGGCCACCTATCGTGTGATGTTTGCTGCGGGACCGGCGCGCGCGGCGCATCTTGCCTCATGCCGCAGGCGGCGCCACCGTCGCGGCGATCAGCGATCGTGAAGGTAAACATGACGGACTCTCTTCATTGGCTCGAGTTCGGGCAAATCTTTTGCAACGATGTTAGTTCGTCAAATATTCACGATTTCGTATCGCCACCCTTTTTTCCAGGATGGATGGAATTCTACCAAGCCCGCGCCAACAATGCATGTAGGCTATACGTTACGAAGTTTTATATATACCCGGGGTTTCTATACGCCGCAGACGTTTTTGCATCCATTCATTTACCTATTCTAGTCCATAAATTAGGTATTAAACTTATATAGAGTAATATATGTCGACACACACACGAACGCATGCGCGCACACGCACATACACACACGCACACACACGCGCGCACACACACAGGTATATATAATATATATATATAAACTATAGAATGAAATAAGATTTGACTCTGGCTTTTGGTTCGGCATCGCAGCGACGGGGGCGCCGCACGTGATCGATACGTCACGCGTAAACAGACTTATACGCTGCGATACAATATTTATCACGACCGCCGTGCGGCGCCGCTATCGCTCCGGCTCGGCGGAGAAGTGTCGGGTGTGTTTTAGCTAAGTGGAAATCAATCGCGTAAACAAGTGACTACGCGGCGCCGATGACACTTGCTCCATCGGAAAACATTGATCAACGCTCGTTGTTAAATTAGTAGCCAATTATAGACGCGGTTGCTCTACACACACGCTCGGGTCCATAGAGGCCAGGTATGGCTGTAGAGGAGAGAGAGAGCAGGGATCTTCCAACGATTACGACGTGTCGGTTAAGTGCTTAATCAATGCCGAGGTTTATCTACGTGTATACTCTCTCAGCTCGTCGATGCGCGAACGCAAAAACAATTAAATCAACCCCGAGCCGACAGAAACAAACAGGGTAAATGTTTAAACAGCGGTCTAGTGACACGGTTCGATATAAAGAGCAAGTCTACGCAGAAAGCGCGCACACCACGCGTGTACACGCGCGGGAGAGAGACACTCGGGCGTAGATGTGTGCAGCAGGTGATTACATATACGTGCGGGTTTTCACGTTGTTGATTCGATGTTCGGGTGTATCCTTTACCAATGTGACACACAGTTTCCTGTCGCAGGCGGATATTCGCGTGATCGCGTGTACATGTGCGATATATATATATGTATATATATATATATATTTATATATATATACTGTATAGAGAGAGAGAAAGAAGAGAGAGA
>NW_014577113.1:118657-126764 GCF_000485595.1 Priapulus caudatus | reverse complement strand
GAGAGAGAGAGAGAGAGAGAGAGAGAGAGAGAGAGAGAGAGAGAGAGAGAGAGCTGCAGCAGGAAATGCGTCAGGCTTGGGCGAGGAGAGTGAACCGAGCCACTTCGCTCTCAATCACGCAACACAACCTCATTACTCACAAAACGAAACAAACAGCTCACTTGTGCGACTGCCACACACATGCAAAGTGCATTTACTCCCATAATTTGGGCAATTTTGCGCCCTGCGTATGCACAAGCCCGCACAATCGGCCATTCTGCCGCCCGCACAAAGGTGGCAGAAATATTTTCAAATTAACGACCGGGCCCAATTTGTTTTCTCCGTGCCCACTGGCCAGATAATTCGACAAGGTGAGCTCTGATGTTCGCACACCGGTGGTCCCCACAGACCAGCGACGGCAATAACAGTACGGCCGCCCAGGTGCCGGGCTCCCTCCCAGCGCGCGCAGACAATGGGTAACCGGGCACACGAGCACGCCGCCATTAAAATGGCGAGTGAAATTCTCATGTGAGCGGTTCGAGCCACACGGACACACGCGGGACACACGTCGCCTAGCATCACGGACGCCATTGCCGCTCTACGAGGGGTAGGGTGCCGGCAGCAACCGCAGGTGCTCAACAAACCCATAGGTGAGAGACATGTACCTGACCACTACTGGCAGGTGTTGGCGACAATACCATACCTGCGGTATTTACTCGTGCGCCGGTGAGCTAGAACAAACGGTAGCGGCGGAAGAAACGTCGCTTATATATATATATATAAATATATATATATATATATATATATAATACATACATATATACATACATACATACATACATACCTACATATATATATATATATATATATGCAGCCTCTGTTTGCATTCAGGTTTTCAATTTATTTCAATTTGTTATCACGGATGCGATAGCATATTCTCTTCCCACCTGCCGTTGATATGCAAAGCTGCTTACACAGCCGCCGCCCGCGCGAGCGCGCGTGTGTGTGCGTGCTTATGAGAGAGCACCCGATTCATATTGACGACCATGCACCTATCGTAAAGAAAACGAAGTGGCTACAACGCCAAGCACGCATGGTGTCTAAGGTCTCTATATATAGGTGGTGAACAATAGTAGATAGCGTCCATAGGCAGCAGGCCTGAATAAGCATCTAACAGATATTAATTAAAAATACTCGCACTGTTACTTCGCTTACACAACATACACTTTATTCATGTTAAATAACTACAGATTCATGCTCTATGCTCCGCTCGAAACTTTTGCCAGCTCTATGATGCGAATTTCTACAAAGTTGTCTGACTACATTTCATACACAAAAATGGCCGACCGGCGACCATGGCTACGCCACTAGCTGGAATGGCACAATTACACAACAAGACCAATTTTACTTCTAATGCTTTCTAGACGTCCACGAGGCATCTAACTTGCGTGCATAATGCAAATTATTGCAATCTAGTGCCGAATTTCAGCGAAAAAAAAAGACCAAAAAAGGCATTTTCTAGAGACGAAATAGTGCAAGGGTTAACAATTGCGGATGCTTACTGTTGTACACCTCCTATAGACTCTGTATATAGGGACCCTAATGGTGTCTATTGATAAAGAACCAATCAGTGTCACGGACGCCGGGAACGCGCTAACCAGCTATAGTTTGTCTCCTGCGGCTCCGCGCCCAGAAAGTTGCACACACGCGCGTAATGCACGTCGCCGTTTCGAGTAATATAGGTACATAACTAAATTAATGTTTAAATAACAACAATAATAATTATTTATTCTTGGCATTAACAGTTGTCTGTGTCATCCTGTGCAGAACGGCTGCAGGTTTGAAAAAAGCAAGTATACTATCACTATATATATATATATATATATATATATATCACATAAAACATTTATATCACATATTATCATATGAAAAATCGTTATACAACACAGTGTGTTAAGCCTACTCTCATTCCTACACTCACTCCTACTTATTGATTAGGTAATAAACACGCTTCATATATGGAGCATATAATATCATGGAATCTCGGATGCTCGCACGCACTGTAATAATTATACTACGCACTATTGTCTGACTCTATACACTATACTACGCACTATTGTCTGACTCTATACACTATACTACGCACTATTGTCTGACTCTATACACTATACTACGCACTACTGTGTTACTCTATACACTATACTACGCACTACTGTCTGACTCTATACACTATACTACGCACTACTGTTTTACTCTATACACTATACTACGTACTACTGTGTTACTCTATACGCTATACTACGCACTACTGTTTTGCTCTATACGCTATACTACGTACTACTGTGTTACTCTATACACTATACTACGCACTACTGCCTTACTCTATACACTATGCCACGCACTACTGTCTTACTCTATACGCTATACTACGTACTACTGTTTTACTCTATACACTATACTACGTACTACTGATTTACTCTATACACTATACTACGCACTACTGTGTTACTCTATACACTATACTACGCACTACTGTGTTACTCTATACACTATACTACGCACTACTGTCTTACTCTATGCACTTTACTACGCACTACTGTGTTACTCTATGCACTATACTACGCACTACTGTGTTACTCTATGCACTAATACTATACACTATATACTATAATACCCACACGCATACTGCCAGCGCGTGGGTAATGGCGTGACAAGTTGGCATAAGAGCATGACGGCGTGGCGGCACAAGCCTGAGGACGCGGCGAATCAACTTTTCAACACCATCTGATTCAATACATTTTTTGCGCAGTCAGCCATGCAGTAAGCAGCAGCGTGCGCCTTGGTTACAACTAGTATAAATCCTAGCAGCTAGAAAGCCAGACACGTACACGCACACACACGCACACCCGCGTGAACACGTGCACACACACACATGTACGGACGCACACGTGCACGCACGCACTCCCTCACGCGTGCACGCACGCACACGCATCCTAGCGGTCGCATACACGTGTATATCACTCATGCTGGATCAAATCAAGCATCTAATCTTCAGATATGTCATGTCCCATACAGGAGTAGATAATAGGGAATTTCCCTATTATCTACTCCTGACGTGTATATCACTCATGCTGGATCAAATCAAGCGTCTAATCTTCACATATGTCATGTGCATGGAACTTGATTTAAGCGAGCATGCAGGAGGAACGTGGAATAACGAGAATCTATCACGGAAATTGCAACCAAAAAACACGTGATTGTAGGAAAACGACGCCATCCCGATCCGCTATCCTTCTCTTCACAGCTATACTGCGTGCATGACACGCTACTGTGTAGTTCGGAAGGTGGAAACTGAGCAGAGCGATAGAATGAAACACGATGGAATTATGCATCGGAAGATGCTGCATGAAGTATCACTATCTACCTCTCTCTTTGTCCTACTCTCGCTTTACTTCCCTCTCTGCCCCGCCTACATTGTTATCTCTATCTCAGTGTATATTTTTATCTAGTTCTCTCTCTGCTTCTCTATCTCTCCATAGATATACAAACAGATAAATATATATAGAGAGAGATGTGTGTGTACGCGTGGCGAGGCGGTGACGGCGGCTGAGCAAATTAGCTGTCCGACGTTGCCGCATCTGTTGCAAAAAATCCGCGCCGCGCGCAAATGTCGTGAGTGTCTCTTTCTCTCTCTCTCTCTCTCTCTCTCTCTCTCTCTCTCTCTCTCTCTCTCTTCGCAGCCTCTACTTCGGTTTCATTCTCCACTGTCTGAATGTTAGCGCGTCAATAAGCATAAGGTCTTTGTTAAGGAAAATGTTTTGACGGTTTCCCCCACTTATCTCATAAAATCGGTCTGCTCTGTACTGTGGCTTTTATTAGGTCCTCTTTCCCTAACCTACCCGGCCTTATAATGCCAGACCTCTTCACTTCTCTATTTATGAGTGTGCTATTTACGTCTCTTGAACTAGCCTTTTTAATAAAGGAGATTTCTATCCCTTCCCACCTGTATGGTTGTCCTCATAACTTGATTCCGCCAATGTTTTCCCAATCATATTTATCAATAAGTTCTTCGCTTATACTTTCCCCCACAGGAATTTTCTCGTCTATTTCAATCAGACGTAAAAGTTTCCTGGCACTGATAGCTTCCGCATTCGCCCTCATTTCTATCTTCCACTATCCATATGAACAACATTCACCTTAAAAAATCTTTTAACGTTTGCAATCGACGGCACTTACTGCCCCTTTACTCCTATACACTATGCCTGACGCACCTTACCAATTGTCTTACTCTATCTATAGCGCGGCGAAACCTATAGATCTACTACATGTACTAGGAACTATTTAACAACTATAGTGCACACTATAACCTGACTGCTCACTACTTAACTGGCTATCACTTACTGAAGTATGGACTTTACTCTAATCAGTAAAGCACTATTAGCTCTTGTCGCGGTTCCCGTCTCGCCTCAACAATACAATACTGTGTTATCCGGATCGATCTGCATACCACCTAGTACTAACGGACGCGCACTAGCCTAGGTGAGTTTACCAGCGTAAAGTGGGCTATAAGCCAAGCTATAACCAGACGCACCATGACTGGGTCCCCCTTTGAACTGCTCAAAGATGGCTGGCAATCCTTTAGCCTACGGGATACCCACTATAGGCTTGTGTTACTCTATACAGCTATATACTCTCTATTCCGCCACTAACTCGTGTTACCTATGCTCCCAAACTATACTTACCACTACTTGTGGTTACTCTATCACTAGATATACTCATCTAACCTTATAATCACTATAATACCCTAAAGGCCTACACGCCAAAACTGCCCAGCGCGTGGGGTAATGGCGTGCGATCAAGTTTTTGGCATAATAAGAAGCCATCGACGGCGTGGCGGCAAGCAAAGCCTGAGGACGCGGGCCGAATCAACCTTTTTTTCGAAACACCATTCTGATTCAATACATTTTTTTTGAGCGGCAGATCCAGGCCAATGCAGTAAGACCAGCAAAGGCGTGCGCTCCCTTTTGGTTACAAACTTAGTATTAAACATCCAGGCACAAGCTAGAGAAGCCAGAAACACGTAACACGCACACACAACGCCACACAGTCCGCTCGGCCGGGACACGTTTTTTTTTGGCAAACTCCACACACATGTAACGTCTCGACGCCCACACTGGGCACGCGACGCAACTCCCTCCACGCGTGCACGCAACGGGCACAACGCAATCCTAGCGGTTTCGCATACACGTGTATGATCCACTCCATGCTGGAATCAAAAAAATCAAAGCAATCCTAATCTTCAGAATATGTATGTCCGCGATACAGGAAACGCAGATAATAGGGAATTTCCCTATTTAATCTTACTCCTTTGACTGTAATATCACTCCCAAATGCTGGAAAATCAAAATCAAACGTCCCTAATCTTCAACATAAATGTCAAAAATGTGGCAAGTAGTTCGGGGAACTGATTTTAAGCGAGGATGGCCAAGGAGGAACGTGAAATATCACGAGAAATCCTACACGGAGAAATAATAGCAAACCAAAAAACAACGTGGCTTGTAGAAAAAAAACGACCGCCAATCACTAACCGCATCCGCTATCCCTTTCTCTTCCCACCAGCTTTATACTGCGGTGCAGGACACGCTTACTCGTGTAGTTCGGCTACTCCTAAGGTGGAAACTGAGGCAGTCAGGGCGATACGAATGAAACTACATCGATGGAATCTTGCCATCGGAGGAGAAGTGCTTCCGCATGAAAGTAACATCACTATCTACCCGCTCCTCTCTTTGTCCTACTTCCCTCTCCGCTCTTTTAAAACTGTTCCTCTCTGCCCCGCCTGACATTGTTGTATCGTCTATCTCAAGTGGTAGTATGTTGTATTCTAGTTTTCTCTCTACTGTTCTTCCTCTCATATCTCTCACAATAGAAATATATAAACAGGAACTAATATATATACGAGAGAGATTGTGTGTGTAAACGCGGTGGCGAGGCGGTGAACGGCGGCTTGAGGCAAATTAGCTCTGGTCCGAATCCGGCTTTGCCGTTGCATCTGTTCTTGCCAAAACTTGAAAAAAATCCGCGCGTCGCCGCGCACTAAATATGTCGTATCCAGTGAGTTCCTCTCTCCTCTCTCCTCTCATCTCAACTGTCTCTCTCTCCACTTCTCTCTCTTTCTCTCTCTCTCGTCCATCCCCTCTCTCCTCCTCTCTGCTCTAATAATATTACTATATACTATATTATATATATATACTGTGTGGTGTTTGGTTATTATATAATATTATATATATATTTATTTTATTTATCCTTTTCGATATCTCTCCATAGTTCTCGGCATATAGCGGCAGGCCGCGGCGCGGCTCTTTCCCCTGTCCTCTTTCTCTCAAAGGCCCACTGACGAAACAATTTGGGCGCGGCGCCGGCGAGTTTTCGCTGGCAAACAGATGCGGCAACGTCGGACAGCTAATTTGCTCAGTGCGTCGCCGCCCGCCTCGCGTGCTTCCTCTTGAAACTAATCGGGCGGCGTCACGACCGCGCCGCTTACCGCGCGCAAATGTGGCAGACATCGCGAGGCTGCAGACGATTTGCCCGCATTAGGCGCATGAATGGCGGCAGGTAGTGATGTCGGAGACGATGCAGTGGCAAGCGCTGCGTCCGACCGTGCGGTGCAGCTAGCAGCAATGAGTCAGCGCGCGGGCGCTTCACGCGACGGCACTTGTCGTCGTAAGACGTCGGTTCGCCGGTGCCGTGCTTCTCCTGCGGTACGAGCGCACTACGAAGCGGGGTGGGGGTGGGGGGTCGACGATGACGTGTAGCTGGTGACGGTCAGCGCAACACCCGGCGCACTGGCATTTTTGAAACAACTGCGGCAACAACAGATCTGCGGCACAGCACGCACCGCAGCGTATGGCACGCACGCACGCACGTATGCTCGGCACCACGCACGCCAGCGTATGCCTCGCACCGAGCAGCAACGGCGAACGTTAAAAACGGCGGAACAGCACGCGGAAGGACGTGAAGGAGGCATATGATGGAGATTGGCGCCTTGTTTCGGCGCGGCTCAACGAGGAGCGAGTTGAAATAGAGGAGAGCCCCCTGACGCACGGGTTACCCTCGTTTACCTCGCTTAACCTCCGAGCAAATAATGCCGACCCGGTAACTGCGCGCAGCTTGTTTGTGCGTGATGACTCATGCCATCCTGACCGTCAAAGCAGCGTGGCGCCTCGGCGCTGCGTAGTAGGTATTATATATGATAGTATACATATATGGCCACGCGCGTTTGATAGCAACAGCGGGTTGACAGCGCAATTTCATGCCGTTTTAGCGGCAAACATGTGCGCCGAGGGAACATACGCGCAAAACGTCGCCCACTTCCTTGCGGAGAATGGACTCAAAATGACTTAATCACTCCTTCATTTGGACAATTACCTGCATCAGGAGGACAAAGGCGTGCCCTAAGTTGGCTTCAAAGTTGCAACACCATCATTGAACGTGGCTAATTATAACTCTTTGGCCGGCGTGCGAGCGTGGTTCGCTAACCAACGCCGCATGGCCGACGACCGCGGCATCTGAATATTTCTGTATATCTCACCGAAAATACGCTGTAAAACTATAGCGCGATAGTGGTCTAACTTGACTTGGTCCTCCAGTGGCACACGACACTGTTCCTGCTACCCTATGATATGGAGAGAGAAAAAGGAGAGAGAGTGAGAGAGAGAGAGGCGGCGAAGTGAATTGTGTGTGGTGTGTGGTGTGTGTGGTGTGCTGTAATGTGCGTGTGCGGGTGCCGTTCGTGCGTGTGCGTGTGCGTGTCGTGTGCGCGCGCGCGCGCGCGCGCGGCGTGTGTGTGTGTGTGTGTGTGTGTGTGTGTGTGTGTGTGTGTGTGTGTGGTGTGTGTGTGTGTGGCGTAATTGTGTGTAATGTTGTGTGTGGTGTGTGTGTGTGTGTCGTGTGGTGTGTGTGTGTGTGCTGTGTGTCTCTCTGTGTGTGTGTGTGTGTGTGTGTGTGTGTGTGTGTGTGGTGTTGTGTGTGTGTGTGTGTGTGTGGTGTGTGTGTGTGTGTGTGTGTGTGGGCTGCGGCAAGAGAGGGAGATGAGAGGGAATAGGTGAAGGGTAAAGAGCGATAGGCGCAT
>NW_014577113.1:115774-118632 GCF_000485595.1 Priapulus caudatus | reverse complement strand
ATATCCTCTTCCAACCTGAAGGTTAACCCAGGTAGGAGAGAGATAGATAGATAGATAGAGAACGAGAGAGAGAGAGAGAGAGAGAGAGAGAGAGAGAGAGAGAGAGAAAGGCGAAGGAGAGAAAGTGGGGAGGAAGTGAACGGGAAGAGGAAAAGAGAGGAGAGACGGAGAGGAGCGATGAGGTGTCATTTCTTCCTCGTACACAAGCTCCAGATGTTATCTCCCTGTTAACCTTGGTAACAGAGACAGAGGGAGAGTGGGTAAGTGAGAGGGGGAGAGAGAAACGCTTAGTTGACCATTCTAAGTGAGTCAGGGACCGCAATGCGCGCGCATAAAATCACTCCGAAAAGAAATATCTGTTCCGTGTGATTATAGAAACTCGCGGCGACGACAACGATAACGGCAACGACGACAACGATAACGATAACGACGGCAACGACGACAACGGCAACGACGACGACGACGACAACGACAACGACAACGACAACGACAACGGCAACGACGACGACGACGACGACGACGACGACGACGACAACGACAACGACAACGACAACGACAACGACAACGACAACGACAACGACAACGACGACAACGACGACAACGACAACGACAACGACAACGACAACAACGACGACAACGACGACAACGACGACAACGACAACGACAACGACAACGACTTCGACGACGACGACGACGACAACGACAACGACGACGACGACGACGACAACGACAACGACCAACGACCAACGACAACGACGATAACGACGACGACGACGACGACGACGACGACAACGACAACGACAACGACAACGACAACGACAACGACAACGACAACGACAACGACAACGACAACGACAACGACAACGACAACGACAAACGACAACGACAACGACCACAGAGTCCCATCACATGTCGATAACTCAAGTTCGTCGTCATTGAAATGAATCTTACGAACAGACCCGAATCACACACAACACGACGATATGCGCGACATGATTATCTGCATCTACGCAAGCCTGTGTTTGTTGATGGCTGGATAGATGTAAGCGGTGTAAGGCGCGTGTGCTTAACACGATGCCGCAGTAACAAGACGAGGCCCGCACAAAGCCAGACCCGAGCAGCAATGATCCCGCTTCAAAACGCGCAGCGCTGTGTACACAGCGTGAGCAAACAGAATTTTCAATTGGCATTCAAGTCGGAGAGATAAGCTACGAGGATGGGTTGATTAGGTACACAACGGCCGCGCCACTAAGACAATACATCACCAGGTGCTGGCATCAGCGTGCTCGCCGCCACGGCCGCGAGGTGGCGCCTCCGTAGAAATTACTTAATGACGACAAATCGCAGGGAAACTAACATATAGGTTTCACTTTGACGTCACGTCACCGGAAGCGCTAATCAGTGACGTACGTGATATCGCCGTGATCTACTATCGACGTTTCTGACTGACGTTACATCAACGGAAGCGACTACAGACGCTGTTTTCTGACGCCACATCGCTGGCATACAATAATGAACTGCGCGCGCTCTTTCCCCTTCTCTTTCTCTCAAGGCCACTGACGACATTTGCGCGCGCGGCGAGGTTTTCTGGCAACAGATGCGGCAACGTCGGACAGCTAATTTGCTCAGTCGTCGTCGCCGCCTCGCGTCTTCCTCTGAAACAATCGGCGCGCACGACCGCGCCGCTTACCGCGCGCAAATGTCGCAAGACAATCGCGAAGCTGTCAGACGAATTTGCCCGCATTAGGCGCATGAATGGGCGCAGGTAGTGATGTCGGAGACGATGCAGTGCAGCGCTGCGTGCCGACGTGCGGTGCAGCTAGGCAGCATGAGTCAGCCGCGGCGCTCACGCGACGGCACTGCGTCGTCAAGACGTCGGTCGCCGTGCGCGTGCTTCCCTTGCGGTACGAGCGACTACAAGCGGGGTGGGGGTGGGGGGTCGACGATGACGTGTAGCGGTGACGTCAGCGCAACACCGGCGCACTGCATTTTTGAAACAACTGCCAACACAGACGCGCACGCACGCACGCACGTATGCACGCACGTATGCTCGCACGTATGCTCGCACGCGAGCACAACGGCGGAACGTAAAAACGCGACAGCACGCGGAAGACGTGAAGGAGGCATATGATGGAGATTGGCGCCTTGTTTCGCGGCGGCTTCACGACGGAGCGAGTTGAATAGAGGAGAGCCCCTGACGCACGGGTTACCTCGTTTACCTCGCTTACCTCCGACAATAATGGCCGACCGGTAACTGCGCGCATTGTTTGTGCGTGGATGACTCATGCCATCCTGCCGTCAAAGCAGCGTGCGCCTCGGCGTGCGTAGTAGGTATTATATATATATATACATATATGGCCACGGCGTTTGATAGCAACAGCGGGTTGACAGCGCAATTTCATGCCGTTTAGCGGCAACAATGTTGCGCCGAGGGAACAATTAACCGCAAAACGTCGCCACTGCCTTGCTGAGAATGGACCAAAATGACTTAATCACTCCTTCATTTGGACAATTACCTGTCATCAGGAGGACAAAGGCGGCCTAAGTAGGGCTTCAGTTGCACACCATCATTGAACGTGGCTAATTATAACTCTTGCCGGGCGTGCGAGGCGGTGGTTCGCTACCACACGCCGCATGGCCGACGACGACGGGCATCTGAATATTCTGTATATCTCACGAAATAGCGTAAACTATACGCGATAGTGTCTAACTTGGTCTCCGTGGCACACGACATCGTTCCTGCTACCCTATGATAATGGAGAGAGAAAAAGGAGAGAGAGTGAGAGAGAGCGGGAAAGAATGTGTGTGTGTGTGTGTGTGTGTGTGTGTGTGTGTGTGTGTGTGTGTGTGTGTGTGTG
>NW_014577113.1:109628-114274 GCF_000485595.1 Priapulus caudatus | reverse complement strand
TCTCTCTCTCTCTCTCTCTCTCTCTCTCTCTCTCTCTCTCTCTCTCTCTCTCTCTCTCTCTCTCTCTCTCTCTCTCTCTCTCTCTCTCTCTCTCTCTCTCTTGCCCTGTCCTCTTTCTCTCTTCCTCTCTCCCCCTTTTCTCTTCCTCTCTCCCCTTTCTTTCTTCCTCTCTCCCCTTTTTCTCTTCCTCTCTCCCCTTTCTTTCTTCCTCTCTCCCCTTTCTCTCGCTCATCCCTGATAGTCGCTCGATGTTTTAAACAGTGGCTTAGCGATTTCTAAATTTGGCTTATTTCCTATACAATGCCGATTGCTCGAATACCGGCATCGCCGATAGGATAGGAGCACGACCGCGCGCTCCACCTCTCTTTCTCTCTCTCTTTATATATATATATATGGGCGCATTATTTCCACGAGTGTTGCGTTGTAATGACGTCTCTCCTCCCTCGACCGGCGGTTTCGCAATTTAAACTCGCCTACTCGCGTATTTTTCCGCGTCAAATTTGGCTCATTTGAGAACACGCCATTTTGCGCGCGCCATTGTTGCGTCGAGAGGCACGGGCGCAGGCCGACTAGGCAACGCTGTGCCGCAGCTACGACCGCTCCACCAGCGCGCCAACGTCACGCGATGTCTCAGCAACCAATCTCGCAAGCAATCAGTTAACCCTAATTAGCATAGCAGCGCATTCTCTCCAATTCATTAGCGAAGAAAAACGGCACGAAACGCTGGCGGCCGTACGTAATTTGTGACTGATGCATAAACTCCCATGTACACGTCTGTATACGAATGTGAAAATCGAAAAACGGTCGAGCAACAAAAACGAGTCGCGCATAATTGCGGGGAAAACTTCACCTACGCATTGTTGCTCTGGTAACGTAAGCTGCGGACACTTAACGTTATCTAGTAAAGCGCCACGTACCCGACTCATGCTCGCCTGCCACCAGCCAGCCTTGCTGCGACGCCTAGCCTAGCTAAGCGGCGTTGTTACGGTTATTTCGTTAAAAACTCACGTCTAAACCACCACAAATTGGTTCTGCCTGGCACAACAGGCTCGGTTTATAGAACCTTTACACGGAGCCCCGTCGCAATTGGCCATTTTCGAAAAATTTCGGGCAAAGTCATGTGCGTCTTTAAGCGCAATTCGGACTATCGCAGGCAATAACAGAGCTTCACGCTACGCTCACCAGGGGGCGCTAACTCGCGTGGTTCGACAAAGAAGTCGTGGGTTTAGTAGTAGCGCTGGGCGATTTGGAAACAATCGAAATATGAAAAAATATGACCGCTAACGTTCGGCGGATGTTCACAGTGGGAGACTCTATAGCTAAAATCACTCGCGAGCACTCAGCGCGCAACGTCAAACACGCGTACGCGCGCACACGCACACACGCACACACACTCGCACGCAGGCACACCTTCATAGACGGACCCTCTCTGTCGATATCGCTCTCTCTTTCGCTCGCTCTCGCCTTTCTCTATCTCGCTCTCCGTCCCTTCCATTCTCACCCTCGCGCTTTCTATCTATCTTTCTTTCTCTGGCTCCCCGTTCCGTTCTCTCTTGTGCCTTCCCCATCACCCTTCGCTCTTTCTCTCCCCCTCTCGCTCTGTCGCTCCACCTCATCTTTCTTTCTCGTTCCCTATCTACCTCTGCCTCTCTCTCTGGGTATATTCGACGCGTCCCTATGTCACGACCATGCATCTGAAGGACCGGCGAAATCCAACCGGTGAAAGCCCAGCGCGAAACACTCGCTGACGTAACACAACAAACAGCGGCCCACACAAAGCGGCGACGGCGGTGCGGCCTTCCCCTTCCGGCTCCCTCTCCCGTCCGGCCACGGTCGCCAGGCTCGTGCCCGGTCGCGTCCATATGGTGTTTGAGTGATGTTTCCCCACACTCGAGCCGTCCGCTAGCGTGGCGACAATGCCCCCCAGCTCGCCGGTAGAAAATAATGGAGCGCTAAATTGTTTTTATATCGCAGACGGAACTAATTGCGGGCGATAGCGAGCGAAGCAAAGAATTGAAGACAAGTGTCGCGGGGTGCTATTACGGGCGAGTGGGCCTGAAAGCGGGCCCCGCGTGACAGGTGCCGTGGGCTGGCACGGGGCTGTACACAATGAGCCTGGCACGCGTCATTCAGGCGGACAGCTATTCAGGGCCCCCCGTGAAAGACTCCGGCGCGGCAGTTACACTCTCATTATATCATTATTAAGATTGGCCGAGCACCTTTCCACTCTCTCACGTGCACATGCACGGACACGCGCGCGACACACAGGCGCATACAAACACGCACGCGCACGCACCCGCTCGCGGGCGTTCTCCCCCGCACGACCTCCCTCCATTACTCCCGCTCTCTTCTTCGCTCCACTCTCTCGTTCTCTTCTCTCGCTTTCACGATCGCTCGCTCTCTTACACGCACACGCGCACGTACACGTGCACACCCGCACGTGCACGCACACACACACACACGCACGCGCGCACGGGCACGCGCACATGCACGCACGCACACCCACACATACACGCACACGCGCACGGGCACGCGCGCGCGCACACACACACTTCCTCCACCACACACAAACACCTGCCGCACATGTGTACATGGCATTTTATAGAGTGAGAGAGAGAGAGAGAGAAAAAAAAGAAAGAAAGAGAGCACCGCGGCGCGCGCCATGTTTTGCCTGGCTGTCACCAATAGACTCGGTGGCAATTTAAAGGTCATATTGCCGTACGCACGCATTACCTATGATTTTATGGCGGAGATTCAGCTGTCAACCGTGATCATTGACGGCTTATTGTTACCAGCTCCCTGCCTCCCGCTGCTCCGCACACGCGGGCGACATACGCCGTGGGAACTTGGCGACGTCTAACGTAAAAACACTGCCTACCGACATCCGAGCCGACGCAGCCGGAACCCGACTATATATATCGATGCAACATTTAACCAAGAACAAAACGCGTGCGCGAGCTAAACGCGATATATATATATATATATATCGCGGCTGGATTTAAACTGGGCTTCAGTTTCTGCGCGTTACAGGTGGACGCTTGAAAAAAACTCAAATAATTCATACGAACATGATTCATTAGTGATACACGAACATGTCTAGTTGTAGAGACAACGAGCGCTGAACACGAATACGCACACCACGCCATCCGCGCGTATAGAACCATCTAGCGGTAGCCCTGCATCATTTTACTGTGTATAGCTAGGTTTTATTGTACTATAACTATTACTACTATATTACTTCTTGTAACTATCACCTGTACCCGTATGTATGTTCTAGCTTGTGTCTGACCGAACCGCAGATTAGATGCCCACTGCATCCCTTCCTCACTGCACATGGTCCGTGAACACCTTTAATATGTGCTTGAATCCCACCTCTATACCCTTACCGCTTCCAATATCTAATCTATGCAAGAAACACTACCCCTACCATCACCGCTCGCCTTTTCTAATCTATCAGCGTCTATAGCACTAATTCCCTACCCTGTCCCTACCCTTACCATATTTTCCGTAGGTCTTCGTTTTGAATTTATGCTGGAACCCCGTCTCTGCCTCTAACAACCATCCACCATCCACCATCACAATCACCGCTTGTTATCTCTAATTATGGATGATCTCTAATCTATGCAGACACAATGTCTCTTCTTCTAACTCTAGCACTATTACTGCCTGTTATCTCTAAGCCTACATTCTTTCTAATTTATGGAGTAATCCCGTCTCTACCTCTAACCCTAGCTATACCATCAGCGCCTGTTACATCCAAGCCTGTAGCCTCTCTAATCTATTCAGGAACCCCTGTCGCTACTACTCTACACCTCCACCATCAATGCCTGTTATCTTTAAGCCTGTCTTGTCTCCAATCTAAGCAGGAACCCTACACATACACTGCCCTTCCCAAGCCTGTCTTCTTTGTACTTTAAGCAGCAACCCTAGCTCTACTGCCAACCCTATCTCCTGTAAGCATGTCTTCGCTTTAATCTATGCAGGAACCGCATCGCTATTCTCTGTAATTTAAGCAGGAACCCTAGCTCTATTGTCGCCCCTATCTCCCGTAAGCATGCCTTCGCTTTAATCTATGCAGGAACCCCATCGCTATTCTTTGTAATTTAAGCAGGAACTCTAGCTCTACTGGCAACTCTACCACCACCATTACCCTGTCGCCTCTAAGCATGACTTCATCTATGCAGGAACCCCATCGCTAGCCGCACGGCTCGTATTTCGGCGGGGGTGCAGCAGCTATCCTGCTATAGCCGCCGAGACCTTAAGCCGTGCTCACGGCAGTGCCCAGGTGCGAGCCCGCGGTAAGATCATCTCTCACCGGCATGCTAATCCTGATTGCATGCCGAGCCGTCCGCATCCGCACTGCTGATGAGCAGGAGGAGGAGTAGGAGGAGGGAGATGGTCGGGCGGGGTGGGGGGAGGGGGAGGGGGTTGGCTGCGAGACCTTGGCTGCGGCCATCACGCTGGGTTGAGAAAAGCAGGTATCGATGGTGACCTGATTAGACTCGCCGTGGAGTGTGTGTGTGTGTGTGTGTGTGTGTGTGTGTGTGCGTGTGTGTGTGTGTGTGTGTGTGTGTGTGTGTGTGTGTGTGTGTGTGTGTGTGTCGTGTGTGTGTGTGTGTGTGTGTGTGTGTGTGTGTGTTGGGGTG
>NW_014577113.1:107770-109618 GCF_000485595.1 Priapulus caudatus | reverse complement strand
ATATATATATATATATATTATAGGAACACGGATTAAATCGGCTCTGTTGGTAAAAGGCAGTCATTCGAACGCAAGCAGTTATAAAACCACCACCGCCCCTCGTAAAGTTATTAGGCAAACTTCAGCAGAGGCAAATAACACGATCATAATAATGTTTGGTGAGTCTGCGGTATATTGAACCAACATTGGAATTAGCTGCATGTAAGGCTATAACGCATGCGTGCGTGCGTATGTGTGTCTGCGTGTGTGTGCGTGTGCGTGTGTGTTGTGTGTGTGTGTGTGTGTGTGTGTGTGCAACACACACACACACACACACACAACACACGTGTGTGTGTGTGTGTGTGTGTGTGTGTGTGTGTGTGTGTGTGTGTGTGTGTGTGTGTGTGTGTGTGTGTGTGTGTGTGTGTGTGTGTGTGTGTGTGTGTGTGTTGGGGGGAGGGTGTGTGTGCGAGCGCGCGCGTGTGTGTGTGTGTGTATGTGCGCGCGTGTGTGTGTGTGTGTGTGTATGTGCGCGCGCGTGTGTGTGTACATGATTGTGTGTATCGCTTCCTGATATGATTTCCTGTGAGTTAATGCCGAGTAATGCTTCCTCAGCGCGTCGTTTTTGTGTGTGTGCGCTTTCGTTCCACGTCTATAATCACCTCGCAGGTGACATCTCATAAAGCCTGCGATGTTGTTCTCGTGAGTTGACGTCGCGGTATTGAGGCCGTGAAAATGTCACAACGTGGATTTTGCGTTGACTCTATAAAGTAAGGTACATTAATACCACGACGAAAAATGTTGTAAAGCGCAACTGTTGCGTTGACGCTGGTGGTACAGTGGCATAAAAGGGCATATACGCAAAAAGAAGTATTTTAAAATACTGCTTTCGCATTGGCGCTGTCGGTAAGGGGTACACCCACAGAAGCAAAATATTAAAGAGGGTCGTTTACGTGTTGACGCTAGTAGCACCTTCTAAGAACTTCTTTTACGCGGGGAAATGTAACAGTGGTAGTCCTTGTATTGGCTCTGGTCGCTAGGTGCATCTTACACATCGCACAAGACGAAGCGGTGCGAACTCTCCGCATCCGAGCTTACGCCCCTGTTTTCATTCCGAGTTATCACTAATTTAATTACCACTAACTAATTACACGCGCCCGACACTCGTCGACGGATCAGACAAGACTAATATTAACCTCACATCGGGATCAATTACGATGCCGCGAGTACAAAAGCCGCACGCTCGCTGCGCTAACTCTGCGTGTTCTCTTGTCTCTACAAGCCGACCTTTGGCTTGCATCTTAAGGTGACTCAGCCGTAGTCAGGTGTGGGGGCAAGGCTCATCAGAGCGATGGCAGGGCGTGTTGTGCCGCTAGACAAAGCACCCCACCTGCACTACGTGCACCCCCCTTACTGCCAATCACGTGCCCAAGCCGAGGGCGAATTCTACCTGCTCAGGTAAGGCTAATTAGTCGCGTGCACCTTTCCAGGTGAGCAGACACATATGCATCCTCGTTATCCTATTAGGCAATTTGCAGCTTTGTCAGTGGAGGTGGGTGTTTGCGCCGAGGTACTGCGGCTAGGTAGGTGAGTCTCTTTATGTAGAGAGAAAGAAAGAGAGCGCGTGCGAGAGAGCGTGCGCGAGAGAGAGCGTGCGCGCGAGAAAGAGAGAGAGAGCGAAAGAGAGAGAGAGCGAGCGAGAGAGAGGGAGCGAGAGAGAGAAAAAGAGAGCGAGCGAGAAAGAGAGAGAGAGAGAGAGAGAGAGAGAGAGAGAGAGAGAGAGAGAGAGGAGAGAGAGAGAGAGAGAGAGAGAGAGAGAGAGAGAGAGAGAGAAGAGTAGAGAGTAGAGAGAGAGAAGGAGACGAGAGA
>NW_014577113.1:96533-107629 GCF_000485595.1 Priapulus caudatus | reverse complement strand
GTTATCCTATTAGGCAATTTGCAGCTTTGTCAGTGGAGGTGGGTGTTTGCGCCGAGGTACTGCGGCTAGGTAGGTGAGTCTCTTTATGTAGAGAGAAAGAAAAAGAGCGCGTGCGAGAGAGCGTGCGCGAGAGAGAGAGCGTGCGCGCGAGAAAGAGAGAGAGAGCGAAAGAGAGAAAGCGAGCGAGAGAGAGGGAGCGAGAGAGAGAAAAAGAAAGCGAGCTAGAAAGAGAGAGAGAGAGAGAGGGAGAGGGAGAGAGATAGAAAGAGAGAGAGAGAGAAAGAGAGAGAGTGAAAGACAAAAGCGAGCGAGAAAGAGAGGGAGAGGGAGAGCGCCCCGGTACAAGTACGTACCTGCTTGCTCCCCTACGTCATCACGCGTCACGCCTCCCCTGCTACACGGTGGTCTGGTTACGTAATTCACATGGTGCGCTATGTCCATGCGAGAAATACACGCAGCCAAGGATAAATCAATTAAACCAGCCATTCATTCATTCGTCCATATCTCTGTTCATCCATCTATCCATCCATGTGTCCATCAATCCATCCATCCATCCCTCCATCCCTCCATCCATCCATCCATTCATCCATCCGTCCGTCCATCCATTCACTAATCTATCCATTCATCTGTCCGTTCGTCCGTCCGTCCGTCCGCCCGTCCGTCCGTCCGTCCGCCCGCCCGTCCGTCCGTCCGTTCGTCCGTCCGTCCGTCCGTCCATCCATCCATCCATCCGTCCGTCCATCCATCCATCCATCCATCCATCTATTCATTCAGCCAGCCAGACATAGCACTAGTAAGCACGAAGTCGAAATGTTACATAAATGGCGCGCGAGCTTAGCTGCGCATATTTACGTATCCATGTGCATCTATATGCATCTAGAGCATTTTGCTCGTGTCATACTTTACACCCCACAGCGTCATTATCAGTGTTTTGGCAATCCTCCACTAAGCATTATTTCGCTCTTGATTGTAAAAATATTGATCATACGGAGATTTTGTTGTGGCGCACTGACACACATACACCACGATTCGTAAATCGAATTTTACATTGAGTGTAGCATTCAATATAGCAGAGCGAATGGCATAACCACGTGCAGTAGAGCGCGATTGGATGGCACGAATAACAACAATGTTCGTTGCAGCATTATGTGCCCCAACCAATGCAGTATAAATTGTCACGCCATTGTAGTGACGGCTCTTTGACTTTCAACCAAACAAACGACGACCAAAAATCATACGCCCGCAATAGAATTGCAAGGCAATAGAATAGAATAGAGCCGCAATAAAATAGAATAGAATAGAATAGAATAGAATAGAATAGAATAAAATAAAATATAGAAGTGATGTGTGTGCGCACAGACAGCAAGCTTTAGAGAGAGAGCGAGAGAAAGAGAGAGGGGAGAAAAAAGCGAGGCGATAAAAAAAGGAGGAGAAAGGGAGAACTAAAGGGAAAGAGAAACACGGAGAAGAGGCAAGCGGGTGGGACAGATAAGAGAGAGAGATAGATTGAAAGATAGACAGAGATAGAAAGAGCGAGAGAGAGAGAGAGAGAGAGCGTGAGAGACATAAAGAAAGGGAGTAAGAGATAGAACCATAGATATAGAGTGGGACAAAGAAACACACACACACACACACACACACACACACACACACACACACAGACAGACAAAGGTAGAGAAAGAAATTCTTTTGCTGAAAAATTTACCACACGCTTTTTCCGCACAGCGCGACGATTGTCTCAGTATTGGTAAAACAGTGGGTGGGCATGGCAGCGCCTAATGGCCACACTTCCTCGTACTAGCGAAACAACAGGCAGCCTGCTTCCTGGACCTCGTTCCTGGCGGGATTCTTACAGCCTCTTGAGTGCGCAGTGCCTGGAAACGGGTATCAATGGCTACAATCGTATCTGCCAAAATATTGATGCTGCGTCGCCGCGTTCGGTGTCAAACACACGCAAATGGAAGCCTGCTTTTTAGTCACCGGCGTCGTAATTTCTGCCCGCGTTGCTGCTGCTGCTGCTGCTGCCGCATCACCGGGCGGGAATATGCGCAAATGCAGACTCCTGCAACGCGCGCCGGCTTTGTTCGTGTGTAAACAAGCGACGCACGAGACGAGCGGCAAAACAATGGGCGGGGAGAAAGCATGGCGTGCGTAAAAAGCGCACCGACCATATGGGTCCATCCCAGCACCGCTGTGATGCATAATGGTCAAACATCGAATTTTCCGATTTAAATGCGCGCGCTCTCGCGATGTTTCTCCCTTTCTTTCTCTCTCTCTCTCTCTCTCTCTTTCTCTCTCTCTCTCTCTCTTTCTCACGCTATCTTTCTATTCCATCGTTTGCTCCCACATCTCTCGCGCTTTCGCTCTCTCCTCCCCTCATCGCTCTTAACCGCTCTTTTTTTCTCTCTCGATCTCACCCCCTTCTTCCCTTGACTTTCCCTCCTGCATTCTCTCTCTCGGGGGCGATGGCTTCCTTTTCCTTACATCCCCCTTACGCAGCGCCAGGAGAAGGATGCGCAGCGGTGGCGGCTCACGCTCCTACCCCGGCAGAGATTCACAGTACCGATACCGATACCGATACTCTCGGTGCTGGCAGCAGAAGACAGAGGTGGCGAACGACAGGCTGCACAGCATAAGGAAGCAAGAGCATACAGCCGCACGTGGATGCACTAAACAAAGCGTTGGGAATGATGTACACGAATGAGGAGAGAGAGAATGAGTAGTAGGAGGCGGAAGAAGAAGAAGAAGAGAAAGAAGAATGAGAATGAGCAGGAGAAGGAGAAGGCGAATGCATGGATTCTGGCGAAGAGACAAAACATCGACGAGTTCGCTGCGTCGGGGAATGAATTTGACAGTCACGGCAGCTCAAGCCTACAAACAGTTAAAACACGGGAAGAATAATATAATGCGGGTGCGCTGATAAGCATTACAGTTCACTGCAGAGGTTAGGCTGGAGTTCAGCAGCTTGAGTAGACATTTGCCATTCTAGTAGGAGAGAGCAGTGGAACACCGTCGCAAATGTCTCTATCACTGTCACAATCGGCGGCAGATATGTCACAGAGAAAGCGGTTGACGTGAATATGATGACAGGTGACATGAACAACTGAACTGAAGATTTTGTTGTCACAATATGATCTATTCGATTAAACGCTCGAGGCATACGGCATGGGGCTTTGGCCTTTTAAGCTTGAACAATATGTTGATGAAATTTGACGTGGATTTCAATCACACCGCATCTCTGTTATAACTACCAACAATAACTGTTATCAGTCGCGCTGCGATGCTAAACAATCTAAATTGAAAAACAGCCTTCAGACGAAGCTCGATGATACATCGATCTTATTTTTTCGGCTGAACAAAGATATTCATTAAAATGTATAAAAACCAATTCTTTGCGCCGGAGAGGGACAGTCTCCCTTTTTCATGCGAAGAGAACTTCGCATGTACTCGTGTTTTCACGCAGCGGAATCAATCGAAACCGAAACTAAATAATTAATAATTAGCATTAATTGCGATGCTAACTACACGCTTATGATTCGCCGACGAATGATTAATAATTTTTCGCGGCTTCGATGGAACAATCCTGCCCGTGACGCAACTCCGGGCGTCCCCGCACGTGCGGGTCCGCCGGCCCTCATACCGTAACAATAGAACAATATAAACCCGTCCATCTCCCCTGCTTCACCTGTTTCTCTCAACTCTCTGGGTCACGCAAACACGCACGCACGCACGCGTATATACGCACACACACATGCACATACGTTGCTATCATGAACACCTGCATACTTACGTCACGCGCACGTAGCGAAAAAACTATTCTAGCTCCGGTCTCTCGTAATTAAAATTAAATTAATTCGATACGATCTCGTCGTGTTGCTGACACGCGGTGGTGGAAATGTTTTCTAGAGAGAGAGAGAGAGAGAGAGGGGTAAGGAGAGGGAGAGGAGAGCGCGCAGAGAGAGCCGGCGGAAAAGAAAATGAGAGAGAAGAGGGAGAGAGCCGCGCGGAGAGAGAGAGAGAGAGAAGAGAGAGAGAGAGAAGCAGATAGAGAGAGAGAGAAAGAGAAAGTAAAAGAAAAAAGAAAAAAATCTAGAGAGAAAATGTGCCGGCTTCACGCTCGCAGCCGTTGCGGGTTTTCTCCAAGTGCGGTTGAGTTAATGAGCGCATGCAAACACGGGTAATTAGCAAGGTAATCACGTCGGCAGTGACCAAGCAATCACACAACTATCAGGCTATGCTCAGCGCCATCACGAGCTCTTAATTAATCTGCCAGTCTAATTAATTAGAGCTCAGCAAAAGGCAGCAGCCGCGCGACTCGCGGGACAACTGCTGCCCTCGCTTTGTGTTCCGCACACCACTACTGCGTAATGGTGCTGATGACGCTGTCGACAATAATGCACGAGGGCGACGCGGTGGCGACGATGTTGACGATGATCGATTGAGTCTTCGAAACGGAACGAGGGCACATTTCGTTGCGTTACATCCGGGCTTTGGCGTTTATGCCACTACTGGAATCCTACGCGAGGGGTTTCCGCTTGACATTACAGTTTAGCTGACATGCAGGGAGAGTTGTCTATGTATAGCAGTTGTGGGGGAAAAAGTCTCGTATATCGACGGATACACGAATCATAAACGCTCGGCGTTGAATCTGTGGCGAATTAAAGCAGCAATGCTAGACCGGTAAAATCGGATTTGGCAAACAAACAGTCAATTGTGAACGGCGTGAAACGCTAAACGTCGAGCGAAAAAATGATCACATCCATCAAAGGCGAAGCGCATTCTATCGCCTGAGCTTGATTTTCTTGTCAAAATTCACAACGCACCACACACACACACACACACACACACAACAACACACACACACACACACACACACACACAGCCACTCACACACACACACACACACACCACACACACACACACACAATCACAACACACACAAACACACACACACACACACACACACACACTACACCACAACCCCACACACACACACACCACCACACACACACACACACCACACACAACACACACGTGCGCGCGCACGTACAGCACGCAATCGCAGACACGCCGCACGCACGCAACGCACGGCACGCACGAACACAGCACACACGCACGCACACACACCAACACACCACAGACATATATATATATATTTAATATATAATTATATATTTATACATCATATATTAATATATCTATATGTGGAAAGGAACAACACACACACACACACCAACACACACACACACAAGGAGGCATAAGCAGGAAGCACTAAAAACGACACTACATACACACTACCCCCGCACGGCCCACATATCCGTGCAACAGTGACAGTATAAATGTCAGGTCTATCTCATTTACGAATAAAGATACACATGATAAACTGCACATAACTATAAAATAAAAAACTTACACTCTAAATACACATATATACTACTACGACACACACACATCTACTACACACACACTCACATCACACACTACACACATAATATATTTATAAATATAATATATTATAATATTTATAAACAAGTCTTATATCAGAGCTAATAATCAATTAGCACGCTATTCGGCCTCATTTACGTAATAATAATTCGGTTCAGAAAAAGTTTTGACCGGCGCACACGCGAACGCTACGCACGCCGCGCCGCACAGCTTCTTAGCGCGACGCGCTGACCACGCGACGAACTTTCACTGAAAAGGGCGCCCGTGAACGGCCCACACCGCACGCTGATGACCGCAATATCGCACGCTACACACACTCGAAAACTCCGCAGCAAACGGTCGGGCAGACGTTCAACCAGGCCTTATATCACGCTCACAGGCGCCTAGACGCGAAGCGGTGACATGGACAACTTGCATCAATCCATCAGATATGTATATCTCGCCGAGCAACAAGACGAGTTGCGAACTTTGCAGGGCGCCGGTGTTAAAAACGCCACGCCGACCGCACATTGCGCTGAAACAATACAGACAAGAGCGCTACGGCCAGCTCACAATGTGGTTTACCCGCACCATCGATATGATGCAGCAAGTAGTGAATTCTACGGGAGGCGGCAGCAAAGGAAACAGCGAAACGATCAGGCTAGCGCACATGACCCTCCGAGCGCGGCATGCCATCCAGCAAAGGACCGGTCCTTAACACCGTGAACCGTGAACCAATGATTTCTGACCGCTTTCTCACACACACTAACACGCCAAGCGCAACGCAGCGCAGCCGACCTATGACACGGACGACAGCGTACTTGACTAGGCACAAGACAGCGCACAGACGTAGCTTAACATCAGCAAACAACACATCACAACTGCAACAGTACTACAGTCAAACACACACCACACAGTACTAGACCGACCACACACACACACACACGCAGATTAGACGAGCAGCACAATATATATAATGTATCTAAATATGACCTTGTGGCCCCTAAGATTCCCTCTGTTTTTCCAGCCGATGGACGACACCGCCTGCGAAGGCAGATCCATGCTGTTAAAGATGAGCCTTCGAGAGATAGACGGACAACGAGTCGGAGAAGGCATAGGGAGGGGTGGCAGCGCAGGGTGGCGATGCCGGTGGTACGTGCGCGCTTGACAGTGACGAGAGGCGCGCGAGCCGGCGCGAGAGAGAAGAGAGTGATGGAGACGACAACCTGTGTTTGTGTGTTGTCGGTATCTTCGGTCGTTGGCGAGGACGCATGTTTTTGGCGACTGTTTTTCTGGGGGCAGGCTTGGTTGCTGTGAGACGAACGGAACGCGAGTGCGGCGGCGAGAAGCGGACCGCGGGGGCGGGACCGCGCGCGGCCGGGCTCGCGACGGGGGAGCGAAAGATGAAACGTTGTTTCTCTTGCCCAGCAGACGACGTTGGTACACCGAATAGCGGCACAGCAGCGGCGGCGGCAGCGTGCGGGGGGCAGGACAGGTAACGTAGCCAGAAACGTCACGTGCTAGCTGACGACAATTCTGCTGCAAGACGGCGGCCTTGGCGTCCACCGATAAAAATTTCATGTCGCCATGTGTGAAAATGGCCAGTGAATAACAGTGCGGCTTACGGGCGAGAGCGGAGTCGCTTGCGAATTACTCGCAGAGGAGAGACGCTTAGCAGCTCTTGAGTCGTTGAGAGAGAGAGGAGAGCGAATGGCGCAGGAGGGAAGACGAGGTGACGGAGGGGAGGAAAACGAGAAGAGAAAAGACCAAGAAAAGAGGGATGAGAGGATAGAGAATAGAGAGATTATAGACAAATAGATAAATATAAAAAGAGAGCAAGATGAGAGAGAGCAGGAGAAGGTCGAGCAGCAAAGAAATCGGGAACAAGGGGTCAAGAGAAGGAGGCAGAGAAGGGAGGAGGAGGAGGAAGATAGGAGGAAGGAGGCGGGAGGAGGAGGAAAGAGGAGGGATGGACGAGGGACCGGAGGAGGAGGAGAGGAGAGGAAAGAAGAGGAGGGGGATAGATAAAACAAGGGGATGGTGAGGATTAACAGAACGGAAAAAAAGGAAGAAAACGATAGATTAACCCGGGAAAGAAGATAGACAACCGAGAGAGAGAGGAAAAGTAAGGCCTTGCGCGCGCGCGTTGCTGCATGCTGCTATGTAGACATCGTCTACAGGGCTGTGCGCGCGTGAGGGACATTTGTGTGTAGGCAGGATGTACAGTGAGGAGGTACGTGAGAAAAAAGCGCGCTGCGCGCGGCTGTGCTAGCTCTTAGTACTATAGCCCGCGTACAGTTACCTGCCAACTTCTGCAAGCTCTGCCGAACCTCTTGCAACTCTGCCACACTCTGCCCAACAGTAGCCCTGCCGGCAACTGTACGCGGTGCTATTAGTACTTATTTTGAGGAGAAGAGCATTTTTTTAGATGAGTCGTGGAGAGAGAGAGAGAGAGAGAGAGAGAGAGCGAGAGAGAGGAGAGTCAGAAGCGGTGGCGGGCGTGTGTATTTGAGCAGCTGTTTCGGGCCTCATCGCCGCCAACACGCAGATGCCTGCCGCACGCTGCTGACAACACACGACATGCGACTTGATGTTTGCACAATGCGTGTCGAGACTCAACACATCGGCAGCTTCTTCGCGAGTTTCTCTCGCGCGCCACCCGGCCATATTTGGTCTTCTCCTCTTCAGCTAGACATTTCCCCGCGCGTGTGCGCGCAAGAGTGAACGTTATGGCACCGACCGCTCCGTGCTGGCCCAGTTTTAGCGGCTCTCAGAAATCCGATTTTGCGACAGTACCACAATACGCGCTAGCACCGCAGTGGTGCGATTTTCACGCGCTTTAATTGTCTCCGTTCTGCTAATTATAGTTACCCGCGTAGATGTATATAGGGCGTTGCGGGGGTTATATCAATCCGCCATTGCGCAAACAAGTCTATAAACGGCTTAATCGTATTTTAGCGCGAGATTTACAGCAGTCAATTTAGCGATGGTATACTGTACGCGCGACGATTCCCAATACCCTATGCGCATCGGTGTCCGTTTTACTGCGTATGCTAAAAGCAACGACGGAGATAGCAAATTAATCGGATAAAAACTGTAAGGTAATTTAGCTATTTATCTCGGTCACCTGGCGAGATTTCACTGTTGCGTCGGACCTTCACCGGGCTTGTGGAAGACGAAGAATTCTAAAGATTTAGTAAATGTATTTCGGCAAAGAAAAGCTATTCGCATAGCGGTGTAGTCGAATAGCGGTTTACATTGTATGTGCATATTATTAAACGTTTAATTCAATTGTCAAATTGTGAGCAAATGTTTGGGCGTAATATTAGACAGATTATCTATAACACTGTTGTCATTAACCAGTTGGATTGTTGTGTAACCGAGATAAATGTCTTTGAGCGTATTAGACATGCGTAGAACGCGTGTGTGTCGAACAGTCACAAACAAGGCATAAAAACCTTCGGGATACGAATAAAAGTGCTCTTTGATGTCTAACACTGATACACCTAAAAATAAATAAAAAACACGCTATATTCGTCACAACTGTATTTAAGGACGAACCATGTATATCGCTATTCCATACACGTGTATAGATGTAGTGTCTGATAGTGACATATATACGTAGCTTGGAAATGTTTCTATACTATATACCTGCATAGAGAACATACTGACAGACCCGGTACATACATAAGAGTAGCGTCTGCATGTTTAATAGTCATATACATACACGAACTAAAATGAATTCCATTCAGCATAGACGCGCTTACGAAACAGGTTGAGAGTCGGAAACAGTTCGGAAATCAGTTAAACGCAGGAAACCTTCGCCCCTCGATCACACGCACACGCTCTCGATCGCTCACTCCTGCTCGCTGTTTGCTGAAAACTCTGTGTTTTGTCATTACAAGCCACCGCAAACAGATTGCAACAATGGCGCGACAGGCGGTCAAAGGCGCTCGCGCTCAGCGCCACCGCTAACGTCTGAACTAAAATTGAAAAAATGGCGGCAGGCACCGGCAAGAAAAAGAGGGAGCGCGCGTGCACGCGGCCTGTTTAAATATTTCTGTCATAAATTCTGCAAAGGGATACATATCGTGTGAAGCCGGCTCGGCATCGTGAGTAAACAGCAAGCAATTACCGCCCTAGCAAAACCAACACGGCCGCTCTCTCTCTCCAGCTCTATTTGTGCGCCGCACGCATCGCTACAACACACACGCACACATACGCACACGCACACATACGCACACGCACACATACGCACACGCACGCGCACGCGCCCACGCCCACGCCCACGCATACGCACACACACACGCACACGCACACGCACACACACACACACACACACAAACAGACAAACACACACGCACACACACACGCACAGACAAACACACACACTTCCACACACACAGCACACAGAACACACACAGCACACAGTACACACACACACTATATATATAATATATATCGATACACACACGCACGCAGGCAAGCAGGCAGGCATGCAGGCAGGCAGGCAGGCACACAAACTCACGTAAATTTAAATACTAATGATATAGAATTTCAAAGATCTGTTCGAGCGTCTCTCCCTCTCTGTTTACCACTATCGACAAACATATGCGCGCATATCTGAGTACTCAGCATAGGGTTGCACAATGTGCACGCCGAATAAGCGTATGGGTGCAGTTCCTCTCTATCTCTCTGTCTCTCTGTATGTGGCTATCTCTCTCGTTCTATCTCGTTCTCGCTCTTTCTCCATCTCTCTCTCTCTTCATCTCTCTCCCGTTCTCCCTGACTCTTCCGTTTACGAACCTGTTCCCTATACGTATAGCACATTGGTAAGAACGAGAGCCTCATCGGCGAATAAAAAAGGGGGCACGCGCATAGTGATAAATATTTTACGCTGTATAATGCTACGCTCGCAAGCAGCGTTCTCGCCAAGCTGCCTGACAACAGCGGATTGTATTATTTATCAAGTCTTATAAAGTTTCATTAGGCGAGCATTCTGTAATTATGCGGCATGATATCAAAAACGGCGAGCGCCGATGCATGCGCTTCAGAAACTCAGCCTTCCCGATCCAAATACGAACGGAAAGTGCACAATCTATTGCAATATGAAATTACACGCGGACGACATTTATTATTAAGAATGCGCAGTGTATTAATCTTACAAAAAACCCTCGTACGCGGATACGTATATATGGCATGTACACACACACACATATATATATATATATATATATATCGATATATGTATATGCGTGCGTGCGAGTGTGTGTGGCTTTCCCCGCCAGGCGGCGCGGGGATCAGCAGTTGACGGGAAACTAGCGCCGGAAACGAGGCTGCGACTTCTCGCCGCCCACATTCTTAGTAGGAGTCAAGCCGGAAAGCTTATCT
The DNA here is from genome assembly GCF_000485595.1 of Priapulus caudatus. Lineage (NCBI taxonomy): Eukaryota > Metazoa > Priapulida > Priapulimorpha > Priapulimorphida > Priapulidae > Priapulus > Priapulus caudatus. Next base: position 96,814 of record NW_014577113.1, on the reverse strand, counting down.
ATTATTGAAAGGTCTCAAGTGGAGGTGATATTTATGCGCTCAAATTGTTCCTGATAGCGGTGAAAGGACTGAGTGACGGAGTTTTTCTCTACCAGCGAAGATTCAATCGCGAACGCTTATTCGCCGCTGTACAAGTATGAACTTTTTCTCTCCCGCTTTCACTACTCCCACACATACACTCTCTTTCTCTTCCCACCCTCTCTCTCTCTCTCTCTCTTTCTCGCTGTGTGTGTGTGTGTGTGTGTGTGTGTGTGTGTGTGTGTGTGTGTGTGTGTGTGTGT
>NW_014577113.1:89494-95950 GCF_000485595.1 Priapulus caudatus | reverse complement strand
AGAGGGAGAGGGAGAGAGAGGGAGAGGGGGAATATGAGGAGCCGGAAGGGAAGGGGACGGGAAGGAAGCGAAAAGAGAGAGACGGAGGAGAGGTGAGAGAGAGATGGCGGGGGAGATGAGAGGAGCGAGGGAGTAGGATACAGCGAGAGAGATGATGAGGATGCGCGAGAGGACGAGAAGAGAGAATACAGAGAGACGAGACTGAGAGGAGAGAGTGAAGGGGGAGCGAGAGAGAATGTCGAGGGAGAGGAGATCGAGAGAAGAGAGGGCAGCGAGAGAGGGAGAGAGGGAGAGTATGAGAACGGAGAGACGGGGAGAGGAGAAAGCGAAAAGAGAGAAGAAGAAGGGAGAGAGGTCTGAGTCCCATACTTACCCCGTGAGCCCGTCATTATGCTTACATCATTCGCGCGCTCGGCCATCCCCGTTTACCGTGTTGAAGCACGGCGCTAGCGATGTGAGAATCGCGCCGCGTGTGGATGATGTCGAGGATCCTGTACTATCTGACACACGAGGGGGGGGGGGACACTTTCAGTCGCAAGAACAATCTGCAGCAGCTCAGCTTGCAGCAGCAACTGGAGCAGGCGGTCGGCAGCAAAGTTAGCAGCGCAGCAGACCAGCCTCTTGGTACGTTAGTTAGCAGCCGCAGCAGCCGGCGCAGCAGCGGCGGCAAACGCTCTCTGATCAGCGCTCAACACAGCAGACAGGCAGACAGCAGCGCACTTCATTACATATGCACAAGAAGCGAAGTGAATACACCGAATTTGCCCATAGCAGGGGGGGCCCGGGGTGAGAGAGCTGACAGCGCGGCACGCCAGAGAGAGAAGAGAGAGACGAGAGGAAGAGGAGCGAGGAGTTGCCTTGGTAAGACGCCGGGGGAGCACGGCCATAGCGATCCATGAGCAAGAGATGAGGAGAGAGGAGAGGGAAAGAGAGGGAGATGAGATGGGGAGGAGAGAGTGGAGAGAGGGGCGAGGGGAGAGACGAGAGACGAGAGATGAATAAGGATCAAGGAGAATGGAGAGAGCCAGAAGGAAGAGAGAGAGAGAGAGGGAGAGAGAGAGAGAGAGGGGGGGGGACAGAGAGAGCTCGTGCGTTGCGCACGCTCGTCGCACACATGGCGGCGTTCCCAAGCTCTCCAGCACGCATCAGCGACCAACGGTGTAGACTGCCACGTCGCGTCGCACGCGCCGGGTAAAATACGCGGACGCAGCGGTCGCGGTGTTCGTCTAAGCGAGGGCGCGGATAACTCAGGCGGCTTGATGCGTGGCAGAGAAGTCTCTCTGTGATTCCGAGTCAATGCTAATCGGCAAGTGCGACGTTTTCCGCCGGTTTGTTTCGACTGGCGTGCGCGGGCGCGAACTTGCGCGTTTTTTTGTCACGGGACGGCGAAAATTTCAATCAAAGCTTTCAAGCCCGAGCGAGCCGAAGGGTGCGAGGGGCGAAGCGCGGGAGAGGAAAAGTAAAGAATTTGCACACACGGAGAGAACGTACCCGTATTAGCGTAGCAGCAGAAGCAAGATTATTGACAGTTTAAATTAATATTAAACACCCGCCAAATCGATTTCGGATTTATGCAAGACAATGGCCGCCGTTGTGGCACGCCTTAACCCTGAGTTCGCGATGATCGGCTGAGAGGAAGGAAGATCTAAGCAGCATCCTGTAATGTGTGACCACTTAGGTTGTAAGGACGGACTGCTGTCGCGTTGTCACTACCGCTTTGCTTTCGTACATTCCCACTTTCTCAAAGGTAGCGGGTAAACATAAGACGAGTTTTCTGGCGTGTAAACTCGGCTGCAGCAAGAACCGTAACTATCCCTACGCTGCCTCCAAAGATCGACTAGTAACGGATCTATTAAAGCAGCGTAGTTATGCCATAGTAACAAAGATTCAAATAGTTTCCACAATACATTAGCTACCATGACACCTCTACGATGCTTCTAATAATCTAATACTAGAATCATTACGCTACTTGTTCAGAACCATTACTATGGCATCGTTGCGCTCTTTAGAAAGATCCGTTATCATGACATCACTACACAACTCGAAAGTACGTTGCTATGGCGTCACTGCACTCCTTTGAAAAAACGTTGCTATGACGTCACTGCGTTTCCTACCGTAACTACGACATCGCTATTCGGAACAATGAAAATGCGCCAAATTAAATTAGCGGAATTCAACGGGATCACCGGGAACTTAATCACGACGCGCAAAATGTCGACCGAATTTTCGAAAGAAAAAAAATTCTACATGAGTCGGATTATCAGCCGGGAGGTGAGCAAGGCGGGAGTATAAATTCAGCCGCCAAGACGCCGCGTGCCCAACGGTGAACACGGCGATCAACGCACACCACTCGTTGTCATCCTCGTCTGTTCTGCCATGCGCTTCCCGTTTCATAACAGGCGACACCTCGGCGTCTTTCCCGGGAGACGAGGATGCGAGTGGTGCGGAATGCGGCGAGGGACTCTTCGCGCGGCGGGTATAAATATGCACACCCCGACGACGCGCCGGCGGGCGTCTCTGGTGTCTCGTGATTTCTGCGAACAACTCGAGCAATTCCTCGGCTGACGATGTATAAACTCCCCGACACAACGTGACAGGATTTCATCGGAAACTTTAACGCACACTCCTCTCGCTCTCTGCGGCAACACATACACGCGCGCGCGCTGAAAAATATGAATTACTGGGAGGGAGGGAGTCAATACCACATTTGTCTACGGCGACCAGTCGGCAGTCAGGCGCGCACATATTGCAATCATGCGAGCGGTCCGCCTTCGAGGTGTCTTCGTGTCTCCAATACGACTCCTACATCACTGCTAGCAATCGAATTAAACTGGGCAGCAGTGTTCCAGCGTCGCCGCAGCGAGATAGCGCCCTGACCAGCAGCATGCTTCGATGGTAATCGGGCCGAGTTCCGTACGCTAGAAGCAGACTCTCTCTCTCGCTCTCTTCCTCTCTCTATTTCTCTCTCTCCCGCTCTCTCTACTTTCTTGATCTCCCACTCTCTCTCTCTCTTTCTCTCTCTCTCTCTCTCTCTCTCTTACTCTCTTGCGCTCTCTCTCTACTCTCTTGCTCTCTCTCGCTACTATCTTGCGCTCGCTCTCTCTTTTTCTCTCTCTCTCGCTCTCTCTCTCTCTCCCGCTCTCTCTCTCTCTCTCTACTATCCTGCTCTCTTGCACTCTCTCATTGCAAACCCACGCGGTCGCCGTCCCGGCGCGCGCAGCACATCTATAACCTTAGATGAATCACGTCGAACAGTCCGCGACTTTATTGTAAGATTCCCCCCGAGAGGTCTCGGGGAAAACCCTCGACAGAGCGACCGAAATTGAATGAAATGCGCCGTGGGTTTTTTTTCTCGAGGAGGCCGAGCATACGTCACCGTCGCCGCCGTGTAACTATGGTAGCAGACGACGCGGCGTGTAGCTATGGTAGCAGACGACGCGGCGTGTAGCTATGGTAGCAGACGACGCGGCGTGTAGCTACGGTAGCAGACGACGCGCCGCGTAGCTACGGTAGCAGACGACGCGCCGCGTAGCTACGGTAGCAGACGACGCGCCGCGTAGCTATGGTAGCAGACGACGCGCCGCGTAGCTATGGTAGCAGACGACGCGCCGCGTAGCTATGGTAGCAGACGACGCGCCGCGTAGCTACGGTAGCAGACGACGCGCCGTGTAGCTATGGTAGCAGACGACGCGCCGCGTAGCTATGGTAGCAGACGACGCGCCGTGTAGATATGGTAGCAGACGACGCGCCGTGTAGCTATGGTAGCAGACGACGCGCCGCGTAGCTATGGTAGCAGACGACGCGCCGCGTAGCTATGGTAGCAGACGACGCGCTGTGTAAATATGGTAGCAGACGAGCAGCACAAGACGGGATCGTTCTCCGTCTGGAAGTGGGAGTAAGAACCCCCTATTCTGGCTACGAAAAAGGCGCAGTCGAACAGACGAAGGAAGTTACTTCCGCTTCTGCGTGCTTCCCTTCTTCCACCCGCGGTTAGTTCATCGTCAGGGAGAGGGGGGAGAACCCGGTATCGCTACTAGCCGACACGGTCATGACCAGCTCCCCAAAGGAAACTACTTCTCTACCGCGTGCTCCTCTCCCACCTGATGTTGTTGTCTGGCAACTCTACGCGGCTTCGCGGTGTACGACGTACAATTTTGATCGAGTTGTGTGATAACTTGTGCCACACACAAGAGCTCTTCGCGTGCCTAAAACTGATACACCTGGTTTGGTAACATTTCGTATGCGATTGCTGAAGAGGAGGCTGCTTCTGCTGCTGTAGTTGCCGTTATTATCAAGATTGATAATACTAGGTATTATTAGCTCTTGTTATTATGTAGAGAGCTCCTCGTATGAGGAAAGGCGATACACACGATGCGTGTACACACTCATAAATGCAGCGCCCACTGCGTCTGTTGAATCCAATTTACCCGTTGCAGTTTAATTAATACATAGAGAATAAAAAAGATCGACGCCACGACCGACATTTTGTCCTCGTAACCTCACGTGTTTCGTTTGGTGCCAATTGATTACTCAGTATGGCTATTTTAAATGATTATATACGTATTATTATAGATTTCAGTATATATCTTATACATATAGCCATAATTTAGTAATTAACTATATCAAGAGCGTATTAAGAAGCTTCTTAATACGCTCTTGCTATATGCTAATTAATATTCGGATGATAATCGGTGCAAGCAGATCGGCTACGTATATTAAACAGCAATAACAAACATGGAAATTTCTTACGTCGACCACTTGTTTTTATAAAACAACTCTCACATAGCTCTCGTTGGTATGTGCGCTTTCTCTCTCTCTCTCTCTCTCTCTCTCTCGCGCGCGCGCTTTCTCTCTGTCTCTGTTTGGCACCTCTCTCCTCGCTCCCGCCATTATATTTCCCCCTCTTTTTCTCGCTCTTCTTTTCACCTCGCTCGATCGCAGCCAGCGCTCAATACTGCTTCACCTCGCGTAACATCGAGCCACAGCGTGACATCGCTGAGACAGTTACCCGCATAACGCCCGCTCGCTGATGCTGCCGCAGCATCCTCCCCCTCACGATCCCGCTCCGCTCTCTCTTTTCCTCTCGCATCTGCAATTCGGAGTGCAGAGGTTAGGCCGTAACATCGCTATCCCCATCCAGTAAGCCGGCCTCGCATTCAGACGATCTACGCGGAATTAAGACATCGTGTCCAGCCAGGCCAAGCAGACTCACAGAATTACAACACCCAGCCAAGCAGCCGGTCTCACCTAATGCACTTTGCGCTCTCCGAACACAAACCAAACAGGCGCGAGCGAGGCGCTCCCAATGCAGCAGCGCGGCGGCGAAAGTTTATCGTTGCAATTACTCAGACCGCCGGAATAAGGCTATGAATTTACACTCGGACTCCGCTAATTCGACGAAACATGAGCGACCGCGACTGACAGCGGCCTTTGAATTTGCGTCGGCCGAGTTGTGACGAGGAGGGCGCGCACACAAAGCGAGACGGCCGGCTGATTCCCCGCCGAACAAACGCGCGATGCGAACGTGATATATTAAATTTTTATGAAGCGCGTGTGACCGCGGAGAAGGGAGCTGCGAGAGGTCGCGTGACGCGGGAAGAAGTCAGGGAAGAAGATAATGATGAAGGAGGCAGGAAAGCGACGACCACTCGATGACGTCGTGCATGACGTCAGCGGACGAATAAAGCGGACGGCTCAAAGTAAAAGATTCGCTGACGTCAGCAGACGAAAGAATCAGGCAGTGTGATGAATCATCTCCGCCCAAAAAAACGTCGGCGTGGGAGTCGCGGTGGGTGACTCACCCTGAGAAACCTTTACGCGCGGTCTCCCATTATCACAGAGGCATCATTCGAGAACCGAGTCCTCATTCTTATACTCTCAAATTCTTAATCCTTCCACACACACACAAAACGAAAAAGAAGAGGAAGACGTCCGATCTGCCTCGACGCGTCGGGCGTGTGAGAATTGATATTGACAAACACGAGCATATAGCCGCCGGCGCGTTTGGTGGGAAAATGACAGGCCACGTCGGCAGCTACACCAACGGCTCGCATATGAAAGCGCACTGTCTGTCGCCATCGCCGCGCTCTACACTCGTCTCATTACGCGACCGACAGCAAGCCAGCTGTACATCTTGCAACCGCGAAAGCAGTGAGACTATTCAGTCTTGCCAGCTTAGAGAGAGCGAGAAAAAGCGCGAGAGCTAGAAAGAAAGAGAGAGAGCATGCGAGACGGAGAGAGTGAAAGATAGATAGATAAATAAATAAACAGATAGATAGATAGATAGATAGATAGATAGATAGATAGATAGATAGATAGATAGATAGATAGATAGATAAATAGATAGATAAGATAGATAGATAAGATAGATAAATAGATAGAGACATTGATCATGAAAGAGAATGCGCACAAGAAATAGAGAGAGAGAGAGAGAGAGAGAGAGAGAGAGAGGAGAAG
>NW_014577113.1:84233-89484 GCF_000485595.1 Priapulus caudatus | reverse complement strand
GTAACTATGGTAGCAGACGACGCGCCGCGTAGCTATGGTAGCAGACGACGCGCCGCGTAGCTATGGTAGCAGACGACGCGGCGTGTAACTATGGTAGCAGACGACGCGCCGTGTAGATATGATAGCAGACGGGCAGCACAAGACGGGATCGTTCTCCGTCTGGAAGTGGGAGTAAGAACCCCCTATTCTTGCTACGAAAAAAGCGCAGTCGGACAGACGAAGGAAGTTACTTCCGCTTCTGCGTGCTTCCCTGCTTCCACCCGCGGTTAGTTAATCGTCAGGGAGAGGGGGGGGGGGGAGAACCCGGTATCGCTACTAGCCGACACGGTCATGATCAGCTCCCCAAAGGAAACTACTTCTCTACCGCGTGCTCCTCTCCCACCTGATGTTGTTGTCTGGCAACTCTACGCGGCTTCGCGGTGTACGACGTCCAATTTTGATCGAGTTGTGTGATAACTTGCCACACACAAGAGCTCTTCGCGTGCCTAAAACTGATACACCTGGTTTGGTAACATTTCGTATGCGATTGCTGAAGAGGAGGCTGCTTCTGCTGCTGTAGTTGCCGTTATTATCAAGAGTTGATAATACTAGGTATTATTAGCTCTTGTTATTATGTAGAGAGCTCCTCGTATGAGGAAAGGCGATACACACGATGCGTGTACACACTCATAAATGCAGCGCCCACTACGTCTGTTGAATCCAATTTACCCGTTGCAGTTTAATTACTACATAGAGAATAAAAAAGATCGACGCCACGACCGACATTTTGTCCTCGTAACCTCACGTGATTCTCACAGACCAATTGAAATAAATATGCAGATGTCGAATATACACATTCCAGGTGTGTTGAAACACATTCCTATTGTGTGGAATTGGAATAATGCACAATTGTATATCGAATAGCTGCATGGTCTCCTATAGCATGTTTCGTTTGGTGCCAATTTATTACTCAGTATGGCTATTTTAAATGTTTATATACGTATTATTATAGATTTCAGTATATATCTTATACATATAGCCATAATTTAGTAATTAACTATATCAAGAGCGTATTAAGAAGCTTCTTAATACGCTCTTGCTATATGCTAATTATTATTCGGTTGATAATCGGCGCAATTAGATCGGCTACGTATATTAAACAGCAATATACCTGAACATAGAAATTTATTACGTCGACCACTTGTTTTTATAAAACAACTCTCACATAGCTCTCGTTGGTATGTGCGCTTTCTCTCTCTCTCTCACTTTCTCTCTCTCTCGCGCGCGCGCTCTCTCTCTGTCTCTGTTTGGCACTTCTCTCCTCGCTCCCGCCATTATATTTCCCCCTCTTTTTCTCGCTCTTCTTTTCACCTCGCTCGATCGCAGCCAGCGCTCAATACTGCTTCACCTCGCGTAACATCGAGCCACAGCGTGACATCGCTGAGACAGTTACCCGCATAACGCCCGCTCTCTGATGCTGCCGCAGCATCCTCCCCCTCACGATCCCGCTCCGCTCTCTCTTTTCCTCTCGCATCTGCAATTCGGAGTGCAGAGGTTAGGCCGTAACATCGCTATCCCCATCCAGTAAGCCGGCCTCGCATTCAGACGATCTACGCGGAATTAAGACATCGTGTCCAGCCAGGCCAAGCAGACTCACAGAATTACAACACCCAGCCAAGCAGCCGGTCTCACCTAATGCACTTTGCGCTCTCCGAACACAAACCAAACAGGCGCGAGCGAGGCGCTCCCAATGCAGCAGCGCGGCGGCGAAAGTTTATCGTTGCAATTACTCAGACCGCCGGAATAAGGCTATGAATTTACACTCGGACTCCGCTAATTCGACGAAACATGAGCGACCGCGACTGACAGCGGCCTTTGAATTTGCGTCGGCCGAGTTGTGACGAGGAGGGCGCGCACACAAAGCGAGACGGCCGGCTGATTCCCCGCCGAACAAACGCGCGATGCGAACGTGATATATTAAATTTTTATGAAGCGCGTGTGACCGCGGAGAAGGGAGCTGCGAGAGGTCGCGTGACGTGGGAAGAAGTCAGGGAAGAAGATAATGATGAAGGAGGCAGGAAAGCGACGACCACTCGATGACGTCGTGCATGACGTCAGCGGACGAATAAAGCGGACGGCTCAAAGTAAAAGATTCGCTGACGTCAGCAGACGAAAGAATCAGGCAGTGTGATGAATCATCTCCGCCCAAAAAAACGTCGGCGTGGGAGTCGCGGTGGGTGACTCACCCTGAGAAACCTTTACGCGCGGTCTCCCATTATCACAGAGGCATCATTCGAGAACCGAGTCCTCATTCGTATACTCTCAAATTCTTAATCCTTCCACACACACACAAAACGAAAAAGAAGAGGAAGACGTCCGATCTGCCTCGACGCGTCGGGCGTGTGAGAATTGATATTGACAAACACGAGCATATAGCCGCCGGCGCGTTTGGTGGGAAAATGACAGGCCACGTCGGCAGCTACACCAACGGCTCGCATATGAAAGCGCACTGTCTGTCGCCATCGCCGCGCTCTACACTCGTCTCATTACGCGACCGACAGCAAGCCAGCTGTACATCTTGCAACCGCGAAAGCAGTGAGACTATTCAGTCTTGCCAGCTTAGAAAGAGCGAGAAAAAGCGCGAGAGCTAGAAAGAAAGAGAGAGAGCATGCGAGACGGAGAGAGTGAAAGATAGATAGATAAATAAATAGATAGATAGATAGATAGATAGATAGATAGATAAATAAATAGATAGATAGATAGATAGATAGATAGATAGATAAATAGATAGATAAGATAGATAGATAAGATAGATAAATAGATGCGCACAAGAAATAGAGAGAGAGAGAGAGAGAGAGAGAGAGAGAGAGAGAGAGAGAGAGAGAGAGGGAGAAAGCGCGCAAGAAAGAGAGAGGTAGAGGCAGGTAAAATGCCACCCCCCGCGCGCTGCAGGTGTACGTGCTAAGTTGACATTTGGCGCGCCGTGGCTTCGACCGATGACTCCTCCCTGTGCCGCCTCCCTCTTCCTACGCGATCGCCACCAGCCGCCGCCATCTTGGAATCTCGTGGTCCAATCGCAGAGTCAGGTGCGAGAGGAGGAGAGCGCGAGGGAAATGTCTTTGCCGCGCAGTTACAACACAATCAGATTAAGCGGGAACCTGTGCGAGATTTAATTGAGGAAGGCTGGAGAAGATCAATGCGCTAACATCTGCTTTACGGGACCAGTGGAAAAAAACACAGCGACGACAATGTTTGCTTCTTAATTCACTTCTTTGTCGCCGAGGCGTTTGCTTTTTTTTCCGGAGCGAAAACCTGCCATTATCGCGGGCCTCGCGTGTGCTCGGCTAGACAAATAATGCGAGAGCGGGGTGGGGGGGGGATTTGCATTTCCACTTGTGTGTATTTATGTGTTTGTGTGCGCGATGCTCGGCATTTTTAATCATATCACGTTTGCTTTACATGCGTGCCCGTAATTGGACGGGCAGGAATATAATTAAATATTACGAATTGGCGACTATTACACCAACGCACAGGTGTGCGCGGTTGCGGTTTCTCTGCGTCTCTAGACTAGATGGAACCGCGGGGTAATTAGGGCATGCGACGAGTGGCCCTCGTCTTGACGGAATGAGTGAGTGATTCAGGCTTCGTTAGAGGCAGACGCACGTACAGGCACGCACGCACGTAAGCATACACGCACACACTCACACTCGCACGCAAGCACGCACGCACGCCATCTACATAAACAAAGTGAGACAGACAGAGAGAGAGAGAGAGAGAGAGAGAGAGAGAAAGGGAGGGTGGAGAGCGGGAGAGAGCGGGAGAGAAAGGGAGAGTTAGAGCGAGAAAGAATAAGAGAACGGGCGGGAAAGACAGCGAGAGCGAAAGAGCGAGACACGTACACCAGTTTACGGCACGGCTCTCAACTGGAGAGGAATTAACACTGTTAACACTGCTCGAGCACACACTCGTTCATTAGGCAACAATTTTGCGCAAAACGATGTGCGTGGTGACGAGCCGCGAGTTGAGCGCGGGAAACGAGGATAAAGAATCGCCGAATTACTGCACAGAAATGCCCCCGATTCCCCCGAAACACCGATTCGCAATCAACGACCGAGGCAATTTTTCATAATCCGAGAGCATTCTGGCGTTGCCGCAGCCGCCGCCCGGCTCAGTGGGGAGAATGAGTCAGTAATGGCGGCCATTGTTCCCGCACGAAGCTGGGGGAATGCTGCGAAGATGCTGGGGATGCTGCGAGGATGTTGGGGGATGCTGCGAGGATGCTAGGTGATGCTGCGCGAAAACCGAGGAATGCTGCGAGGATGATGGGGAGTGCTGCGAGGATGCTGGGGGGAAGCTGGGGGATGCTCCATGGATGCTGGGGAATGCTGCGAGGATGCTGGGGGGATGCTGGGGATGCTGCGAGGATGCTGGGGGATGCTGCGAGGATGCTGGGGGATGCTGCGAGGAAACCGGGGAATGCTGCAAAGATGCTGGGGGATGCTGCGAGGATGCTGGGGGATGCTGCGAGGATGCTGGGGGATGCTGCGAGGATGCTGGGGGATGCTGCGAGAAAACCGAAAAATGCTGCGAGGATAATGGGGGGTGCTGTGAGGATGCTGGGGGATGCTGCGAGGATGCCGGAGATGATGCAAGGATTCTGGAGATGCTGCAAGGATTCTGGAGATGCTGCAAAGATGCTGGGGATGATGCAAGGATGCCGGGGATACTACAAGGATGCTGGGGATGCTGCGAGGATGCTGGGGATCATGCAAGGATGCCGGGGATCCAGAGAAAGTTGGGAAGATGCAGGGAGTTATTGCGGATGCTTTGAAGACGCTGATGAGATTCGGATAATGTTGGGAGGATACCCGGGGTTGCTGGGGAACAGTAGAGTAAGGAAAAATGTAGCACCTCCTGATACCAACGATAGAAGCGAGTGTCGAGAACACGTTATTTAATCAACGCGTTTGAACAAGTAGATATCAGGTGAGCGTTGCCTATTGAGTTTGACTATTCGCGTGCCTAGCAAAGCAGCTGGGTGATTTATACGTCACAACATTGAACACGATGCCACTGTCGTTCTTATGTTTGATCGTATACTGGGATCGAGAAAAAGGACACGCGCATAAACAAAAATAAAAACACACACAAACACACACATAAACAAAAAAACACCTACACAAACACACACACACACACACACACACACACACACACACACACACACACACACACACACACACACACACACACACACACACGCACGCACATA
>NW_014577113.1:80706-83206 GCF_000485595.1 Priapulus caudatus | reverse complement strand
TCAGCAGGCGGCCGCGCGGCCATGTTCGTGCACAGATAATTAACGAATTCCCCGCGCGATATTTGCACACAAATGTACACGGACAGCACGCATGTTTATATACGACATAGAAGGGGAGCGCCCACAATTCACCGCGCGATAAACAAAGAGAACATGCTCGCCCCAGCCCTCTTCATCTTTTCGACAAAGAACGCGAAGCGTTGCGAGCAGACGTTGAGGCAACGCGCTGATGCAAGTTAGGCATGGGGTTAATTTATTAACTGCTCTTTTTATTGCCAATGAAACCGATTGAATGAACGCTTTGTTTTACACGTATCAATATAATTATGTTAAACGATACGTGTGCGTGCTGATTATTGCATTGTACGCGGCTTCCTGTAAAACCCGAGCCGGCGAGAATACCAAGCGCGCGTATCACATTGACTAAAGAAAAACTGTTAAATTTTACATGACCAATTTTCTACGGCAACGCGAAACGATCAAGATATAAAGCCGCATAATCGCTAAAACGCGCAATACATGACTCTTTTTTTTAAAACGCACGCCGAAGCATATAATCAAAATAACTGCTATTCAGGCACTTAACTGACTCGCTTTGAGATTCAGAGCATATACAGTTAACGGAGGGGATAGTGGTATAAGAACACGCTAAAAATTACCACACGTGTGGGAATCGCTATTAAAAAAACGGAGACCCAGCTCTCATAAAATTCCGGGGCGACCATGCAGATACTGATCACCGGCAGAGATATGATTGACACTATGATAACTCAATCAGCTAGTAAAATAGCAAAAAAAATTATTATGAAAAAAACCAATGAGTATTTATGTCATGCGGCCATTAGAAGTTAGCACGCTGCTATAGCGAGCTTCGCTTCTAACTATCAACAAACGTCATTCGCCTCGAAATCCCTGCGGCGCGTCTTCATTCTGTTACAGTTTTAGCTTTGCGGTGGCGTCAAAATAGAACTCTCCCACAAGAACTACACACGAATGTCTTCTAATAGCCACTCGATAGCCGGAGAACACACCCGTTATATCTCCACAGTTGCTCGGGCAGCAGCAAAAATAGATTCGCACAATACGCGCAGGTATTTCCGTATAGCCTCCGAGATACGCATCCACACATCCGATAAAGCCGATGATATTCGTACGCACGCTCTGGTTAGGTAGTAAAACTATATAATATGGAATCTCGTGGCATGACGCAGGGAGCCCCTAGGTCGCAGCCACCGGCTGGCGCGGGTGACGACAGAAGTGAACTATGGGCCGCTGCGGTATATAATGCCGGCGACTATTTCGAGATGCGCGGCATCAAAAATAGCTCATTATTTTCGCTATATATAAATGCGGCATTCAGGCAGTGTTACGCTGCGCAAATGTCATGAGATCAAGATCCGCTCGTTTGACCAAGAAGTACCGGCGGCCATGTATGCACACACGCACACACGAACGCGCGCACACACACACGCGCACACACGCACGCACGCGCACACACGCACACACACACGCACACATGTACACCCACGCGCACACGCACGCACACACACACGCACACACACGCACGTACGCACGCATGCACACGCACACACACACGCACACACACACGCACGTACGCACGCATGCTCACACAGGCATGCACACAATTATCACCTTCATCCTATTGTTCATCTCCTCTTCCTCATTCTAACCATCAACTATCATTCAGCTTCTTCCCCTATCCATCCTTCTCTCCATCTTCATTTCCCGAATATACTTGCTCCTCCTACTCCTCCCAACTCCTCCTCCTCCCTCAGTAGCCTCCTCCTCATACCATTCTTCTCTTCTTCGTTCTCTCCTTTCTCTTCGTCCTCCTTTCTCTTCGTGCAACGCAGCCTGCTCACACCTGTATGCTGGCGCGCGAGCGCACAAACACGACTTATTTATTCACGACAGGCAGTTCCCTAAAATATTTACTCATCTGCGTCAAAAGAGCGTGTTTCGGCGCACGCACGCGCCGATGCATGCATGGTGAAGACTTGACATTCCCTCATGCCTCCCCACTTTCCAAACCCCATTTCTAGATATACATCACATTATTGTTGGAAACGGCAAAAAATAAGGCGGTTAGAAAAATTATAGCAACACGTGTATAATATGTCAGATAACAATACATGGCTCGCATGTACATGTGTGCATACACGCGGATATAAACACGATACCACGTGATCCATGGCAATGTTGGCAAATTTGTGTATGCTGCAAACCTACTAATTGAAACCCAAGCAGACTATGCAGTGTTAACGTGCTCAGTATGCTAGCTGTATGTAGTTCATTCCCACCAGGACCTGGTGAAGCTAGTAAGATTCTCTGCCTAGAAAGTCACCTGGCCAATTCTAGAACCAATTGAATTTTATTGGGTACTACGTTGTTTTTTCTCGATAGATAACTGGCTAAATACTAAGCAATATTAGGCTAAAACTTCTACACGAAAAATATTGTGCGATACAACGCTATATAT